>NC_083620.1:28120997-28295997 GCF_963584025.1 Labrus mixtus
TTTCCTGTTTAAGGTCCTAACATCCGGCGTGCGATGCAGTGTGAAGCAGCGTGATGTAGACGTGGACTACAGGACCCCGGCAGGGTCCAACCCGCACACTTTTGATTTCCTTGTGCTTTTCTCACTCAGCAGAGCTTGTTAGCTTGTCTGACAAAGAGGAGATAGTGTCGCATTAATCATTTCCACATCTGTGTTGAAATGTTGTACCTTGACTTGTGTGAACACCAGAGGAAAAAACAGTATTTGACCGTTTATTAACGAGCCTTTGAGTGATGTGATTTGAGTCAATAGCTTCTCAATGCTAACCCTTGTCTTCATTTCAAGGGGATATATTCACTTTTTAGGGGGCGTTTCTGCCTTTAGAGCAGCTGAAGAGAGACAGGAAATGTGGAAGGAGAGTGGGCGATGACATCCAGAAAAGGTCAGAGGTCAGATTCAAACCCCTGATTGCTGCGACGAGGACTAAAGCTTCTGTACATAGGACATGCAACATAACCACTAGGCTACCCGGCGCCCCGTGCCATGTGATATCTAACACTTACTTACTGTTAAAGGAGTCGATGCTCGACTGGATCAGAAGCTACTTCAGGTTTAAAAACAGCAGAGAACATTCATCATGTTCCTCTCCAGCAGGAAAATATAAAACTTAAACATTCAGTGATTCTTTTTTTAACTGTGTCACATCAGAGACGTGCTTTGATGAGATGTAAAATAAATACAGAAGAACTAAGGTCGCATGGCTCGCAGCGCTAACATGCTAACATGTAGCTCGTTTTGCTTGTTTAACACTTTGAGTGTTACAGGAGTCCAGGAGATGTTTGTTTTATGTCAGGTTATGAAAGTCTGAGCCTCGATTCAGACACACTCAGAGTATGAAGCCGTTGATCTGTGCATGATGTCGGACAGTTTGATTTCCTATAAGTCGCTGTTAGCCCGGCGATGTTCCTGCACATGCTCGTTGAATATGCATATCTGTCAGTCGGCCTGCAGACTCCATACATCACCTGGATTATTGATGCACATGCATCATGTGGAATATATGCTGCTGGGTTCAACACATCAGTGTCACATATGCATCCAGCCTGTAAAAGAACTGGTTTTCTCTTTAAAATGAAGAGTTTTACTTGCTTTGAACATGTGAATAAGTTCTCTTTAGACGTGCTTCTCGGTTGATTTGGTTCTCTCTGAACAGAGCTCGCTTTGCTCGTCCTGTTTCCAGCCTTTTTCTTCCACCATTTGAACAAACATCTCCATCATACACACCGATAAAATAACCTTTTTAAACAGATGGCGTCATGAATACATAATGGCTGTTTAATAATCATTCACATACATGGCATACAAAATGTGACAGCTGCTCTGTATCCAGCAGCGGAGCTCTCTGTGGCTGTGCTGGAAGCTCGTCTGCAGGCGTACATGTGTGTGACCGCGTGAATATGAAGCAGAGCCGACCTGGAAAAGGAGCCCATTAATGTGTGCTGACAGTGAGCTGATTCCACCCAGGAGCTACACACACACACACACACACACACACACACACACACACACACACACACACACTAAAAGTGCAGACATGAGGTTTTTTTTACATAGTGCCACCAGTAAAGCATACGTATGTCCTTACAATGTAGACATGTACCAAAGCATGGCAGCTCAGAGCATTTATCCTCAAACACCCACTGATCCTATGTGACATGTATGTGTGTGTGCCATGTGTGTGTGTGTGTGCCGGAGGCTCGGCCATGTTTGTAGGACACAGTGTGTGTAGCTTAGTGGCGCTGTCCCATGATATCTCTGCATGTAACCCTGTGTGACTTTACATGCTATACGCTCGAGGCTCATGCAGTATAAAGGAGCCTCTGCGGTCAGATGTGTTACTCCTGGTCGGTCTTATGGTTCACTTTGAAGCAGATTGAGCGTCCATTAGCCCGTGGCTACACAGCTTCATCTGACCTAATGATGCAGCACATGGAGACACTCAGCTGTTCAGAGGGAGAGATAATCACACAGCTCTCTTTGGAGATGATTCCATGGCATACAGATTAGCATTTTAAACTCTGTTCACTGTAAAGTTTCATGGTTTATATTTGCTTTGTAAGTCCAGGAACACACCTTAAAACTTAATATGTGATTCTTCACAATTAAGTGTATAAATCAAGTATATCCTCTGAAAATGAGTGGGTGGGACATGGCGACGAAAATATTAAATAGGGATCCTCGAGAAAGCAGGCACAACTTTTTTTATTGATTTCTTTAAAGCCAGCAGACTGCACCGACAAAGCCAATGATTTCACCTTTTATTCTACAGGATCTGGCTGCACGGTGGTGCAGTGGTTAGCGTTCCTGGTTCGAATCCCCGTCGGACAGGAGCCTCTCTGTATGAAGTTTGCACGTTCTCCCCGTGCATGTGTAGGTTCTCTTCCGGTAGATCCGGCTCCGGCTCAATCCAAAAACTTGAATGTTTGGATTGTGGGAGGGCAGACGTTGAAGCTACTGTACCTTCATTAACAATTAGTTTAAATTCATTACAGCGATGAGCAGCTGCTCCTTTTTGAGAAACACTTCCATCAACATCTTGTTCAAACTGTATCAGCCTGTCATTCCTTATTAAGTTTATTTTATGTGCACATTCCTTCAGACTGAAAGCTCACAGATAATAAGTAAGTTCTCTGGAATTGGAACACAGCTTGAGACAGAGGAAGAAAAAATAATTGAGAGTCGTCAAAACAAGCTAAGAGTTAACACAGGAAGAGAGAGAGAGAGAGAGAGAGAGAAGGGAGAGAAGGGAGACGATAACTGTCAACTCATGTTGGCCGAAGAGTGTTGGCGTGTGTGTGTGTGTGTGTGTGTGTGTGTGTGTGTGTGTGTGTGTGTGTGAGCGTCAATATGCAGAGAAAGTGAGTAGGAGTTTAAAAGGGCTACCTGTCCACTGTAGGTAAGAGTGCTTTTACCTGATGTGACTGTGAGAGTGAAAACAAACTGTGTGTGTGTGTGTGTGTGTGTGTGTGTGTGTGTGTGTGTGTGTGTGTGTGTGTGTGTGTGTAGGAATACTTGTCAGCTATTGTTGAGGACACACACATCTAATATTCCCTCTTTTCTCTTCACCTTCTGGGAACTCAGCTGCTGCACAAATATTTATGAAACTACTCTGTGTGTGTGTGTGTGTGTGTGTGTGTGTGTGTGTGTGTGTGTGTGTGTGTGTGTGTGTGTGTGTGTTTCCTGTTTTGGCCATCTAAAGGCCACACTCAGTAAGGTACATCAAACTCCATCTTTACTTATTGTCTGCGTAATAACCACAGAGGCAGTTGAATAATAAAAGGTCACATCATTGTACTAATGCCTCACACTGATTATCGTCTATAATGGGATTATAATGTGCATGTAAATGTAGGCAGTGATGAGAAAGTAGCAAAGCATACATTTAATGACAGGGACATGTCATGCCTGATTAGCTGAAGAGGTTATTGATGAAGACATATGTGGGTTTGTCTGTCGGTGTGAGTCACAGCTCTGACACCCTGAGTCGTGTGTTTTCAGGATGCAGCCAGCGGCGGACAAATCTTCTCCTCTTTCTCTAACTGCACTCCAATGATTGCAGAACTTTTTTTAATTACTGTATGTGTCACTTTGAAGTTTCTTCCTTCCAAACTTTAGAGGAACAATCAGTGTGACCCGTTCTCCGGGAAGGAGTATCTGTGCCCCCTGATGATTGTTTGAGATTTAGGTTTAATATATATATATATGGGGAGGTGAGTCGAGATTGAATTTATCGCTTCATGAACGGTTCAGACAGTTTTTATTACCCACTAAATCTCTCGCACCTTATTGTAGGAGGAAAGGGGTCATTGATTAGGTTTGTCATCTTTACAAATGCGGTCGTTTTGAAGCAATTTCCAGCACTTTTATCAGCTACACTGTCGGCCCCTGTGCGTCTTTGTTAAGATCTGTGAAGGCCTTTTATATGATGATAAACCTGCAAGTGAGTCAAAAACATTGAAGATATTTTGTTGCATTTTTGCTTGGACAGTTTCACGTTTGTTTTGGAGTCAGACTTGCATCATTTCTGCTCTCCATTTCTTCCCGACTACACTCCTCCACGGTATCTTGGGACAGAATATTTTGCATTCAGGGTCAGGTTCACCAAGTCTTACTTTGCATAACAACCCGAAAAATCTTGTAAAACTTATACACTCTGAAAAGACACTCTTTTTAACTTTTCTGTGAGAATACTGATGCACTGTTCTTCATCAGATTTGAATATTCACCACTGACTTCCTGATCGAGGGCCTCAAAGCATCATATTGTCACATTTAGAAATATCAAAGTCTTTCTAAAATACCAGCACAGTCTGTACGCTTTGGTTGGGAAACGGATGATTGCTAGTTGAAGTCCCAGCATGGACCAAAGTATGGAAGTTGGTCTGGCAGGCAGGTCTACCCCCAACGGTCCTGGCGGTCCCCTTACAGCCCGACTCTGTCATCTCTACATTAATGCACGCTCATAGGTCCTGTTTGTGAATGTGAGTATTATGGACCTGTGTGTGCCTCAGAGTGTAAACCAGAAATTCCCATCAGAGATTAAAAAAGTACATAGAATTAGAAACATACTGGACAAATGATGGGCAGGTTTTCCTTTGAACTGGGACTCTCGTTGACTACCGTTGGATCTGGACAGGAAACAGAACTTCCTTTTTTTCGGTCGAGTTAATTGTCTATGGAAAGATAACTGGTATTTTGTTTAAGCAAACTGGGCTTGTAACAGAGAATGAAAGATGAGACACAGTTACCAGCTTCATCTTCAAGAATGCAACAATTGGTCGATGGGTCCCAAGTGCAGGCTGCAGCGTATCATCCGCTCTGCAGTGAAGGTGATTGGCTGAAATCTACCATCTCTCCACGACCTGTACACCTCCAGGACCCTGAGGCGTGCAGGTAAGATTGTGGCCGACCCCTCTCACCCCGGACATGGACTGTTCGAGACTCTCCAATCTGGCAAGAGGCTGCGGACTATCAAGACCAAAACCTCCACAAGAACAGTTTAAATTCCTTGTATGTGCAAATGTACTTGGCAATAAAAAACGATTCTGATTCTGATTCTGGGTTTTTTGTGTGTTTAGAATTGTTTCTTTGGACTTCATTTTTCCCTTTAATGGACCATATGGACCTTTACAAATTCAACACACCAGAGCTATCAGAATGTCATTTTTTGCAGGATTACCATCTAAGCCAAAACTAAGGACATATGTACAGATCAAAAATTATTTTATGGCCGAGTTATATATAACGTGTCGTTTATCTAGAAGCCAAAGATCCTTGGTCGCACAGTTAAGATCTGGTATTCTCCCTCTGGCCATTGAAGTTGGTCTATTCAAAAATGTATGATTGGGACAAAGTTGAAACGGAGTCCCTTTTTCTTTTGCATTGTACAAAATATGAAGATTTAAGAGAATTATTGTTTCATGAAGTAAAATCAGAAATATTGAGGCGGACAGATGTGCAGAAACTGGAACGGCTGTTTAAGTTTGATGTGTTTAAACTTGATAATTCTGTTTCAAAAGCTTGGAAAAGAAGACAGGATATTCTGTTTAATCAGTTTGACTTCTTGCTTTCTCTTTTTGTTTCTTGAGAATGAATATAGCTTACCTTGTGCACTCTGATCCGGCAACATTTTTAATTTATGGTGTCATGTAAACCCATGCGGGCTGGGCATATGGATGTATGTATGACACAATAATAAAACTAAACTAAAACTATAAAGCTTCAGAGGAAGACTAGAAAGACAACAGACACTAGTAAACTCTCAGTATGGACACAGCACTTTACATTAGATGTACTTCATGGTCCTGAGTGCAAAGAAAACCCACAGCTCTGAACAACTTAGCCCAATAAAAACAAACAGAACACAAGATTGGACTTGTGCTTGCAGGATTGAGAACACACATCACAAACTCCCTCAGATGCATCTCCAGCATCTCTTTACCATCGGAGACAAACTCAAACTCTATACTGTAACACATTTATTTACTCGTTATTCGATTTGTCGGCTCTGCATTAAACTCCCCCTCATGGAACTATGATGTGCAGAGATGCATATGCAAACATCCAGAGGGTCCAACTCGGCTTCCTGCAGACATTAAAATCTGTATTACACAAAAAAATAAGAGAACAAATAGTAAGAGGAACGAGTGATAAAAACACATTAGAGAAGCAGTATATACATATAGAAATGCAGCCCTGTGATGTCTTTGGCTTCAGGTGATACCTAAACAATCAACAAAAGTGTCTTTGTGTTCAAACGGTGGAGAAGAGAGGTGAACGTAAGCCAAGCGCTGCCTTTGGCTTTGGATGAAATGGTTGCTTCGTAATTACTGAAATAAACAGTTTTGCTTTAAATGGCACGACTGAGACGGTATTTTCATGCATTGTGGATGGAATGACTGCAGGGTAATGACTTTGTTTCACTACTTTACCCTTTATGAGCGCTGTGCTGAGAAGAATGTGCGTTTGTTGGCGTGCAGAGACAGACGGCTGGAGGGTAATCACTGGATTTTAAAGTGTCTCTTAAGATGGTCGAGCCGAGAGGACAAGTTGTGTTTTGATATGTTTGGCGTCAGATGCATGCCTCCAGAAGGCCCCATATTGGATTGTGATGACTTTGGCCCTGATTGGTACAGCTGGGAGGAGCACATTGGGAGAGAGACGGCTTTGGCTCCACGCGGAGCAGCTGGGAGCTAGATTCTGGATGGAGATGTCACACTGCAGCAGCCTGTGCTCTGCAGCCGTGTTCAACCAAAAGCCAAGACACTTCAGCGATCTCTGCACAGGGGGATTAGCTTAGTCATGCAAACACACAGTGATACATGCACACTCCCAAACCCAGTCAGTGTCCGTCAGTCTGAGCTCCATCAGACTGGGCTTGATTCCATCTCTTGGGCTGCACTCTTCATCTCATCCATTACCAGACGCCCCCGGTGTGTACACTGGTCTCCTCCTCTGGGCTGGAGGGATCAAAAACTGATCAGGCTGCTGTATTCCTCAGGAAACAGATTCTCTTTGTCAACACTTTCCACACCAACAATCATGTTTAGAGCTCGTCATTAAATGAAGATGACTTAGGGCTGTCAGACGATCACGGTTAATCGCAATATGCATGATTTAAATCCCGTTGTTTTTTTATATTTCAAAACAGTTTTTGTCATGCTTTTATTTTGAAAGGTACTTTACTTTTACCGTTTTAATACAAATCTGCTTTTATTTTGAAATAAAATGAAGGATGTCTGGTAGATTGAAGGTTACAACTTTAACTAAGAACCTTGTTACTGATCGATAAGAAAAAGAAAACAGCGAAATGTTTGATGTTGATGTTTTTGGATATTAGTTTTTACTCGTCATCGAGCTGTCTAAGAGGTTTTTTTATTTTTTATTTAAAGGCCGGGTGGTTCTCATCCATCACTGTGACTACAGGGAGACACTGCCATGACATAACTACGGTGCACTGAAAGGGACAGAATAGACTTCATGCATACATTTTTGGACCTTTAACACATTGGAACAGCAGTTTTTTTTTGTGTGTGTAGAAACAAGGATAACCTTCAGTCTTTCGTTTTTCCATTCATTATTTCCACCAAACAAACAAAATGATCAAAACTTAAAAAGTATATTTCAGACCAACAAGTATTGTAGATGTGTAGCTTTGCCAAAAAGTGATCCAGTTGGATTACTTTTGAACAACAGGGCCCAGTTTATGATCAAATGAAGGATGACACATGGACCATCAGTTCCTCACTTTGACATCATTTTTCATCCTCCATCTTCTGAGTTAAATTCCTGCATTGTTTAAGTCATCCGTTGGTCCAAACTGCCAACCCGAGCTGGACATGCAAGAGGACAGGAACAATAACTCTGAATGGGTTTACATCGTGCAAAACCTTCTGGGCCTCCCTCCATCTTTGGGAATGAGCTTCTTATAGATTTTTGATAAAATTTGTGTTTTTAACCCCTGATGACCTATAGATACAACAAACAGTCGGTAAGAACGGTTTTCTTTGGCACATTGAATATAGGTAAACCGTGAAATGTTAAATTGTTGAAATATTGATGTTAAGGTGCTGATTAAGTGAAGAGACTAGTTTCTAAAAGATCAGTTCTCAGTACTCATTTATAGAGAGTCTTTGAAGATCATTCAGGAAACTTTCTTCTCTCATCACCAGAGAACTAAAGTACTAACGTTTCCTCTTACAGACTTCACTTCTCCATTAAACTGTTTCTAAAGCTGCGATCCACTGAGGACCTGACCCCGATCAAGGACAAGCTTTTAGCAGCTGTCCAACACGGTCGGCACATTTATGACAAAGGTTGTTTAACGATCAACTGGGATCTCACACCGATGATGATGAGAGGCAGGATGAAGAAAGAGACATGGTCGTACAGAAGAAGAAAAACAAATAGGAGAATAATGAACAGTGTGGAACTTTTTTTGCAATAGCTTAAGCAATAAACAGGACAACAAAAAGGTTGAGGAGGTGAGACAGTTTATGGGCACACGTCCGTTTACATTTGATTATCGTTGTTAATTTATCAAATTAATCAAGGTGGACGTTAGCCACAGCCACAGCCGCCTCGCCATGATGGCCTCTTAAGAACTTGTTTGTTTTTCTTTTACATTTATTTTGACTGTAGTCAATTATTAACTGAATTAACAGAATGATCTGATAAACTGAATCAAAGTTAACGTCTTTGTTAACAGATTAAAAGTTAACAGGGTTTCATTTTTGATTAAATGCGCCCACCTCTGCTTTTTTTTAAAATGACTGATGATGAATTATGAGTAAAGACGACAGACACAACGGTTTTAAATTCTGCATGTCAGTTTTGAAACTTTGATGTGAACTTAGACGAAGGACAAATGATTCATAAGAGAAGGGGAGACGAGGAGAAAATAAAAAAAGGTCATGAGACGAGAAGGAGGAGGAGGAGGAGGGAGAGGAGGACGAGGAGGAGGAGGAGGAGGAGGAGGAGGAGGAGGAGGAGGAGGAGGAGGAGGAGGAGGAGGAGGGGGAGGAGGGGGAGGAGGGGGGACAGGATGATGAAAACAACGATGACACAATTCTCACCACCATTTTGATGCCACAGTAGAACCAGGCAGGTAAACGATGAGGAGAGAGGAAATCAGCAAAACAATTTTAATATAATTTACAAACAGTCTGTATTTGGCAATCGTCATGTTAGCACCCATACAAAGTGAAAAGCAAAACAAAAACAACATCAAAAATCATCACCATGTGTACAACCTATCCCACCAGTTTTATTTTACATAATGTGTTACTATACTGTCTCCATGTTTGTCTTTGTCCTGTTTGCTCATTTACTTATTTTTGTCCCTCTTTCTAATTCATTCATTTTATTTACTGACCCTTTCCCTTTTGTTTTGTTTGTTTGTTTGTTTTTGTCTAAATCTGATTGCAAAACTGTATCGTACCACAGTTCCCCTCTTTGTTTGTATCTCTTTTATTGTGTGAGTGTGTGTGCACGTTTTGGTGAATTAAAAAAAAGAACGATGAGAGGCCGGTCACGTTGTCACCACATGGGGACCAGAAACTGTTGTTGTTGTTGTTTTTGGAGACAGTTTGGAGAAAGCAGGAGGATGACGTTGAGGTTTTAGAGAGAGGAGGAGGAGGTCGAGTGATGGCAGTGAGGTATTGAATGTCCTGAGAGTGTGAGCTGATAATGACACAACCGGTGGAGGAGACAGCAAGGAGGTGGAGTGTTGGGAGAAAACAGCAGTGACCGGCCTCTTTTCTTTTTTCTCCCTGGAGCCATTAAAACAACTTTACACCGCCTGCTATCTGTCTGAGTCCATTTACGCTGGAACATCACACCCTTTACTGAGTGCCTTTAAGTACCACTCAGACCAGCTGAAGTCTGGCAGCTGCTCGCACTTAGGTCCGCGTTAGTGTTGGAGACTAATGCATAACAATCATGTGATTCTCTTATTTAGTTAATGCATCTCGAGTGGTTATCTCTAACAAAACTGTTTATTTAAAAAAAGAGTGTAAGTTCAGCATAAAGGTAAGTAAAAGATAAAAGGGTATTTTGTGCATTTTAACCTTTAAAAGCCGCTGCACTGGGCCGCAATGTCAACGTCTGTGGCTTAACCCCTCGGGGTCAAATGTGCCAAATCAAAGAACACACACTATGAGTGCTTGTTTCAGGCACTCTCAGATTGGTGATAAAACCAGTCGGACATCGTTACTGAAGGGTTTCAACATCCAAGAGAAACAACAAACATGGCTCTCTTCAAAGCTGCCCGTCTTCATTTAGAAAAACTGCAGCTCTTTCTTATTTCAGAGGAAGCGTCCTTTGAAGGACCCAGACTTCATCATGCACTTAGCCGTTGGTTTCTAAGAACTGACCCTGTCGCCCCGGGCAACATCAACAGCTCCAACATAGCTAGCTAACAGAACCAACACCATGTAACCAAACTTATTATTCTAAATATGGTTGGAAGTTTCAAGGCCCCTTTTTGTTTTTTCACTATTTTTGGAAGCTCTTTGACTGAGTTGATAGACGGGAGCGTGCCCATGTTCCCACAGCTCTATGTTCCCACATTTCCTTTTTCATAAATTTGTATCAGTTAGGGTTAGCGTAACTTACCCTAACCCTAACCCTACCCTGTGGGAACATAGGGCTGACCCCATGCAACGTGATGTATTGACTGGAGAAGGGAGGACCCATTTATGGAGCTTATTTGGAAGAGCCTTAGAAATGGGACGGCGTTCAATGCACGGTTGTGATGTAATCATCTTCAAATGAAGAACACAGTCTCTTAATTGGGACACAGCTTGTCATTTTTTGTTCTGCAGGTCAGAGGGGGTCGTTGCTGGTTAGTTCAGCTTGAACACAATTTTCTTGGAAAGGCAGTGGTACATCTTAAAATTACAATTTAGTCAATGGAGAGGTTGCAATCTAAAGTTATACCGAAGTCTGAGGATGAATCTGCACCAGGTTAAAAAAAATGTTTCTCTAATTCTGAGGATTGTGTATTTAAAAAAACTTAGTGTTGTAGTCAAGATCATACTAACCGAGACAAAGACATACCCGACCGAGACAAGACCGAGACATTTAGGGATAGAGACTGAGTCAAGCTCAGCACCATAAATATCACAGAAAAATCATCATCTTGTGTGCAGCGGATTTGACAGACCAAAGACTCGCTTTGTGAATCTCAGGACTGCAGAGGTGCCAGAATGTGTAAGAGATAAAAATCTGCTCCACTTGGAATCAGATGCAAGGACATTATCAGGCCCCCCCGAGGGAGGGGAGGTGGGGTTCACCACGAGTTCAGGGTCTTACAGCGGGCGGAGCTCAGGCTGGGACTCAAAGGAACACACACACACACACACACACACACACACACACACACTTCACATGGGCCGTGCAGTCTTCACCAAACACTAAATAAATCATCCTAAATCTAAAGTTGCTTCCTGTGTCTATGTTTACTTTTGGCCCACCACTGAAGGGCTTAAGGATGGGGATGTAGACGTCACATTCAATGACTACAACAAACATTGCCATTTCATTTGGGTATGCAACGACGTTTGTAAAAGTGTCAGTGTTGCACCCTTAAAATGAACCAGTCAGAACTTTTATTAAAGAAAGACCCACAGCTTTACACAAGCTTCGTTTTTCAGCCTACACACACCTCTGTGTCTTCTTCACTGAGCCTCTCTTAAAGGGCCAGTGTCTTAATCTTAAAAGGTAGATAAAACACAGTTTTTACTGTTTATAACTTTGTTTTCTTTTACTAATGATCTTAGAAATATAAATGAACTTAAATTCTTCTGGAAATTAAATTAGTTTAACTAGACACACTGATACAACAAAATGACAGAAAAGAAATGTCTGCTTTTTCAGCATGTTACATCAGCCTTCCTGTGTGCTGTCTTGTATTTGTTACATGTTTTTTAAGTTGCCTACTTGCTTTAGGACTGCAGATAAAATGTAGCTATCGTGCTAATTCTGGCAATATTTGCAATGCTGATATGATTAATGTGCTCCGTCCTAATTCAATAAATAAATAGATTGTGTGACTCCCCAACACACACAGTCCCACAGGGCCTATCAAAATCCACATGTGAGTGTTTGCATGCTGTGTTTTAAAAGTATGCTGCTCTTTAAATGTCCAATGAAGTCCGTCCTATTTTGGATCCGCACGCATCTGGCTCGCAGCGCACACTTTGTCTCTACTGGTGCGTGTTAGGCCCCATCTTGCATTTTCATTTCCAGAAGCATTTTTTCCAGCCCAGCACAGTACTTCACATTAACGCAAGCCAAACATTCACACCTGCTGCCCAGCATTGTTGGCCGCTGGAAGCCGCCCAGAGTAACCAGAACACTGCTGGCTCCCTAACAGCCCCGGTAATGACGACTGGGGCTTCATTGTTGTGGTTCAGGGGCAGGATTAAATTGGGTCGAATGGATTTTTTCATATTTAAGTTTAAAAGGCATCTCAGAGAAGAGACACACACAAAAGGAATACTTCTGCATTCAGGAGAGGAGAAATGCTACATGAAAATCCAATATTAAATTGCAACCGCTGTGCAAATACTAATATCAGAGATTAACCCTGACTGACCTTCTTTGCTCTGGTATTTGAAGGTACTGGTGAACCCCCTCATCCCAACAATGTCGTCATGCCCTATGCTGATAAATAACATAACCTCTCCTTTGGCTATTTGTCACCTTCAACAGACCCAGGCTGGGTTTATGCGAGCTACCAGGTGACAACGTTGATACCATCTACCCTACTGCATGGCCACATCTTGCCCCCAGATGGATGGGCAGCCACAGCCAGGACATCACTGGAGTTGTCTTCACTGTTTTTTGTCGCATTAGTCCCACAACACCTCAGGACGGCCGGACGGTGAGCACTGGCGTCCCAGAGCCAGTATGGAGATACTAGAGATCTTACCTACCATACTGTGGCCATCACAGCCCAAAAAGCATTGCCCCCTTCAACAGACCCAGACTCTATTTATGCAAGCTACCAGATAGTGACAATGCAGAGACCACCTACCCTACCAAATGTCCCCCACAATCAAAATGCAACTACTTCTGCTGCCAACATAACTGAGAGCACAAGAGAAAGTAGAAAGATGTAGAGAAAGGTCTGTTATGGTCATTATGTCGACAAAGTCTCCTCACAGATAAACAAAGTCCAGATATGTAGAGTGACAATAAATGTGTACTCTTCGACTTCCAACCTCTGCGTATGATCATGTTTTATTTTGTAGCATTAAACAGTGGCGACTCTAGAGACTGTTGGGGCCCAAGGCAAACATTCAGAGGGGCCCCCTGCAACTTTGACTCCCGTTGGTGTGCACTCGACTCGGTTACGGCCAGCGGAACAGAAAATACCTCTAATTAAGTAATGTTAAACTTTAAAGAACAAACATCATATTGTAATGTAACGCTAGCAGAAGTTATTCAAGTGTCTGTCCCCCGTAGTTAAGGCTGGACTAGCAGTATTCAGTCATTTACTTACAATAGTAACAATACAACAGTTCTACAATTCACTTATCAGACGCTTTTATCCAAAGCGACGTACATCAGAGAGTAAGAACAACACAAGCAAGGATCTATAAAAAAGGGAACAATGTCAGTAAGAGCAAACGATCAGCTTTGAGTCTGATTGGACACACAGGTGCTGACAGGAAGTGACCAGAGGCAAAGCACAACATTGAGGGCAGTTCTTGAGAGCTCTAATCAGTATAGAAACCATCTTATAAGTCGTCGTTATCAAACAAAAACCATCGTCATTACCATCATCATCATCAATAATATGGAGACCATCATCATTAAGTTAGTAGGTATTCATGAAAGAGCTGGGTCTTTAGCTGTTTCTTAAAGGTGCAGAGGGACTCTGCAGATCACATGGAGTTTGGAAGTTCATTCCACCACCGGGGGGCGACAGAGGAGAAGAGTCTAGTCAGCGTCTTAGGACCCTGTTGTGAAGGTTGGATCAGACGCCTTTCATTGGCAGAGCGTAGTGGGCGGGAGGGAGTGTAGACCTGGATCAGAGAGTTAATGCTTGCTACGCTTAGCTGTACAAAGTCAGATTTCCCTTCAGGGAGGTTTCTTACAGTCATTGCAAATGTTACACATTTAGAACCATCCTACTGGCCTGGGGCTCCAAGCATGTGCCTGCCTGGCCTTTTAATGAGCAGGGCCAAGTAGCGACAATGACTGAGACGATTTCTGAGTAGCGTTAGCATTCCCTTAAAAAAAAAATTAAAAACTGAGCAAACTCCTCGGAGCAATTACAGCTCTGAGTGTACAGGAAACACTTTCCCAAGTTCTTTTAACTCCAGTGACTTCACTGAGACACTCTCATCACAAGTTGCAAAATAACTCTTTAGAACTCTTTGCTGTCTCTGTTAAGTGTTGTCACTGAGAGCTCTGCTTTGTCTTTCCTTCGAGCGGGAACGTGTGATCACTGAGTTGAGCTATTTCTGGTTTTTGTGCTGTCTCAAAGTGTCCTCACATGTCTCTTCATCAGCCGGTGAACGCTGTTTCATAATCGTTTTACTTTCATGCGAATATTTGCCGATTGAAGTTCGCTGAGTATTTTTGAAGAAACACTCCACATTCTCTCTCTCTCTCTCTCTGTATTGTTCTTTATTCTCTCTTTTTGAACTCTGGGAGATCAGGATTCTTAGACTGTTTGAGCCAGGGGCCCAAACACAGCCGGCATACTGACTCTGCTTTCATCGAGAAAAACCCACCAGAGACACGGCGCTCTCTCTTACAGCAGCGGCGGCGGGGCTCAGGCAGCAGCAGAGGAGAAGAAGAAGAAGAAGAAGAAGGCAGGGTTCATCCCGGGCGAGACGTGTGGCTGCGAGGAAGAGAAGGATGAGGGTCCGCAAACAGACAAGGCTTTTACATAAACACGCTTCACAGTGCTCTGAGGCGCCGAGCATGCTGGGAGTCAGTGTAAAAAAAAGTGCAAGAGCATTAACTTTAATAGCTTGAGAGAAAGTTCATGTCAGGATGTAAGTATTAAAACATTATCCTGTATATCTTCAGAAACAAGACCAGAGCATTGTGTGGGCTGATTGTGTCTGCTTCATGTTACATCATGTTTACAATATCAAATGAACGGACTAGTTTCATGCATAGAAAATGTATTAACATGAGCAAGTATCGCTTTGATTCTACCTAAATTACCTTCACAATCACATTTCTGGTTTATTTGAAGGTTATGTTTATGCATAAATTAAGTTTCTTGCCATTTTGGTCCATAAGGTCGTGTTTCCACATTCAGCGCTTTTTGTCCTGGCAGCGCTCGTTTCCAATACCAAACCGATGTAGTTCAGCGTTTTTCAGTATTCAGAGACCTGACCTCGGCGACAGCGTGCACTCTCAGCACTCTTACCTTTTCTTCTTTTGTTTTTTGTTTTTATTGGTGATAAGTTGAACAAAATAAAACAAGAATATAAGAATATATAATAAGAATGACAACTAAAGCGAGAACAAATAAACAAAAATAAATAAATAAAAATAAATAAAATGGACAAAATAAATGAGATGAAAGTCAAGCAATGGTTTTTATGTTCAGGTAGTGTGCGGCACTCTAAGTTTTAATTTTTTTTTTTACTTTGTGAACCTTGCCACGCTCGTCGATGTAACTTCCTCCTAACCAACCAATCACAATCAAGTGGAGGCGGGACTTAAAATATCACCATTATGCTGCGTTCCATTTGATCCCGGGAAGTCGGAAATTTCGCGTTGCCGGTCTGATACGTCATTAGGAACCCTGAGGTCGGGATCTGACTTGATCACTTGGAGAACATTCAGTAAACCGAGTTAAAATCCAACATGGCTGCTACATGCATCACATCGTGTGTTGTTATCGTCTGGCATAAGCAAACAAAACAAAGGTACTCTTGGAGGCGTCCATATTGGCGCCGGCGCTCAGAGTCTTGCAGTTTTATCAGGTGAAGCGAATGATTAGAGGTCTTGGGGCCGGAATGATCTCAACTTATTCTCAAACTTTAACAAAACGAGGGAAGCAGAAGTTCACTTTTGTAACCTAGCAACAATGAGGCGCTGGTTTTGCTGGAGTGACCTTGGCGTAAGATGTTTAATTGAAAGATTCACCGTACAAGAACAAGTGCGAGAATATGCCCGAATAAAACTGGATGTTGGTTGTGCTCATCGTAGAGACTCGACTTTATTGGATATCTAAACAAGTACCGGGAGGGAGGAGAGCAACATATATTCAGATTTTGTTTTAGAAATGATGATGCCTAATAAACGTCTGTCAGGCCTGTCAGTGTGCAGGAGGGGCGGCGTTTCTTCTCTGAGGCTAAAAAACATCAGAGCAAAGCAGACTAGACTGACTGTGATGAAATATTGATCTGGTCTCTCAGTATGGCCGTCTCACCACAGCTTGGGTCTCTCTTAAACATATCCTTGAAAGTTGTTTTGAGAGAAAGTTTTGCTTTTGGGGTAACTAGAGAGAGCCAACGAACACTGATTGGTTGTCGGTCTACAAAAGAAAAAGAACTTTAAGGAAAGTGGAAAAAGTAGCCATGGCTTGTGAAATGTGCTACTTGTTCAACGTCTGTCGTAATCACAGGCTAAATATCGACTTTTTAAACCTTTATTATGGTGGACTGTTAATTTAAAATGACCTTTTGTCTGAAATCATTCAAGTTTGATTTATTCAAAATTTTGATAGAAAAGTCCGACCCCCATTAGAAGAGCCAATGCCTGAAGAACTGGTTTTACCATGTCACTTTTGCAGCTCTCCTCTGATCCAGAAAGGTACTGGTCTAGCCTAACCTAAACACGATTATTTCCTCCTAATGTTGTTGTCTCTAAATATCTTTAAAATTAACTACAATATGAGGAGAATTTAAATAATTAATTCAGCGCTGCAGCTGTAGAACAAAAAAAAAAAAACAGCGCCCCTGCTTTTGAATATTTAACACAATCTAAGTGAGTTACATCCTGCATGAAGCATTTCCTGAATATGCAGCTCACAGATGCAGAGAGTTTTTTTGGGAGAAGTAGAGAGAGAATAATAATAACGGCTGAGCCAGACGCAGGAAGTGATTCATATTTTAATGTCAAGACTTGAATTTATTACAGAGAGGAGCAGAAGAAGATGTAGGAGAGGGGGCTTGTAATTCAAGAGGAGAGAAGCTGAGCTCTTCTTCTTCTCCTCGCTCTCTCTCCCTCACACCATCTGCCTTCCTCTCTTACACCTCGCTCGCCGTTCTCTCCTCACTCATCACTGATTCTCCGGCTCTTACTCTCAGAATAATGTTGGTTTTATTTCAAGCCCTTCGGTGCCCCCCCCCCCCTCCTCTCCGTCTCTAGTGGTCCGTTGGATCATAATCGCTGGAACATACACAAGATAGATGACTGCAATATGCTGCATGGATATATATATGCATGCACTCACACACACTTCTTAATATATATCTGCACCGCCTGGTGACATTATCTTGGGTATATTAACACACACACACACACACACACACACACACACACACACACACACGAGGAGACAGCGCCCTGGGGTTGCTCTTGGATCAGTTTATAACTGAGGATAAAAGACAGGAAAGAAATGAAGAAAAGTCAGGAGAGAGATACTGGATGACAAATGTGATTAGGTTGGCAAAGCGCAGCGTCCTCCTCCACAATTTTATTTCTGCTTTTTTAAAAAGGAGGCGCCTTTGCACAGGCACAGAGAGAAGAAGATCTCGTAGGTCCTCGGTGAAACGGCTTTATCGATCCAATGTTAAAGCGTGAGGTAAAGCAGGGGCTTCTATAGGCTGTTATAGACGTCACTGCAGAAAATGTGGAGCTCCAGTGACTTAGCATAAACAATGCTAACGTCTGTTTGTGTAGCATCCTTCCTCTCAAGCCCCTTTTTTTCCCATAATGCACTCCTGGACATTTCTAGAGAATTTCCCACACTCAGACTTTCTGCAGAAACATAACTAAGGGGGGGGGGGGGGGGGGGGGGGGCTTGCAGGAGAAATGAGTGAAAGTGGAATCTGCTACATAAGCTAACTGCTAAATGTTGTCACAGGTATTTAAGACACAGCATGAAGGTTGTTTATGAGTCAGCATTGTGAACAACACCTGTACACGGTTACTCATGTTGAATTCACCTGGACTCGTCTGTAAGGCTAATTATTGTTCTGTTCTCTTCTGATAAGGGCTGTGATGAAGGCAGGCCAATCAGTGAAGAGATATTATGACTGATAGATCCAATGTTGTTCCTGTTTTTGATTTTTTGTTCCAATGAAGCCAATAAATATGTTATTTCAGCATAAATAAACATGTGTACAGCCTGGTACATAAAACAGAATAGGTCTGATTGGTTATTGTCATTATGGGCACACGCTGTACGGGGGGGTGAATATTTTTCAAACAGCTCTGTTTTGATTTTTAAAACGATACATGTTTTCCATCGTTAGGCGCGTATCTGACATGATTGACAGGTGGGCGGGATGTAACAGTTCATCAAGAAGTTTAAAACCCGCCTCAGCTCCAGCTCTCAGCCTGTCGTTAGGTCGACTGAAAGTTAGACTGAGACAGCATTTCCAACATGGCGGCTGCTGCCGATGAGCCTCCAGCGCCCCCTGCAGGAACAGATGGGTGACGTCACTCAGGCTTCAAACATTAATATTTACAGTCTGTAGGTTCAAACTCTAAATTGCTGCCGGTGCATCACCTTCCCAAAGTTCTGTACGACACAGATGAACAATAACCATGAAATAAAATCCCAATGAAAGACGAAGAGCGTCCGAGAATTACAATCATCCAGTAAAGCACCAAATGAAACATGAGATTAAAACAAGTAAGAGCAGCGATGAAAAACCATGAATAGAGAGAGAGAGAGAGAGAGAGAGAGAGAGAGAGAGTCGAGGTCAACTTGAATTGAAGGCTATCGAGCAGAGATGCGTCTTCCTACCCAAACAGGTGTCCTTGATCCAGCAGCTGTTGTGTTCACTCAACATCTGGAGTTGTTAACGCTTCTGTCACAAGAGTGGTCACACATTGACAAACAAGAGAACGTGTCTCTGCTCATCACTGAGTGAGGCGTTCAGCTCGGAGTCGTGGGTGGAATCTATCACTCACACGCAGCGTGATATCCGTTTTTTAATACCCAGATGTGTAGAGTCAGAGAGCTTCAGCTAGCCATAAATGAAACCTTTTTAATGAATATGTTTGTGTGTTTCCTCATGGTAACAAGTCAGCACAGAACTAAATGCTACACTCTATGCACCGTGCAGCAGTCACAGAATATCAACATCACTCCCCCTCCTATTGGCTCTAGCTGAATTCTCCGGAGAATATCCTGCAGCGTTCTCACATCAGCTCACCTGGACTTGTTGCAGATAAAATACTCTGGGTCTGGCAGGAGAAACTCCGGGTGAAGCCTGAGTGAAAAGTTCTGCTGTTTGCGTTCACATATAGAGCTCCTCTGGGAACTTTTTAGGAGTTTTTCAGGAGGTTTCTGCAAGTGTGAAAACCCGATATGAGACACTTTAGTTTCTCTGTGAGTTTGAATCCAACGCCACACGTGCTTGTGTACATTTTTTCTACATGTTTGTAGTGGGTGATTGAGATGCTCACCTCTACTATCATCCCTGGTGCAGCTGATATGAGATCCAACTTGCTGTGCGTGTTCCTGTTTCAAGTCCAAACTCAGAGCAGGGAGAAATAAAAACCTTCAGGGACCTTTTAATGAGAGTGGAAGTGTTTCATTATCTTTGTATTAGAGGTCTTCACCTGAGGAGATCCAACCCCAAAGCCCGAGCAGAAACCACATTTTTGTACTGAGACAGAGATGACTGAGAACGCTTGAGTGTAATGAGAGCTGATCCAAGAGTCAGCGGAGCCAAACAGAATAAAAATATATCATCAAAGTAAACGCTTGAAATATCCGATCTTCTCTCTCAGACTCTGTGAAAATAAAAAACACTGTTTTGAGAAATCCACAACAAGGAGAGTGCTGGAAGGGGAAAATGTAATAGAGGAAGTAATAAGAGTGTGTTTGAGCGGGGGGGGGGGACCTCGAGGGGCGGAGAGGGGAGGGAGGGTGAGGAGGGGGGGGGCAGCTTTGACATCAGCTGTCAGGCTTGATGATGTGATGAGCAGCAAAGCAGAGACGAACCGGCAGTTCGATTCCCTGTCAGAAGTCAAGGTTTCTGCTGGGGAAAGATAACCATATACACACACATATATACACACACACACACAGACACACACACACACACACACACACACACACACACACATATACACACACACACACACACACACACACACACACACACACACACACACACACACACACACACATATACACACACACACACACACACACACACACACACACACACACACACACAGATGAGCTTAAAATGAAAAATCACTTTCGATAACACACACACACCCAATAGTTCAGTTTCTGGTTTCCTGCCTGCAAAGGTGGGAAGACAGATGCTAACAGTCAAAGCAGCTGCACAAAAACATGTTGATATTTACGTCAGAAATGAATGAATATGGCAGACAGACAGATCGCTCACTGTTTGAAGTAAAGCTTATAACATCCATCATAACCACACTGTAATATGAGATAAAATAAGATAATCCTTTATTTATCCCACAACGGAGAAATTTACATTGTTACAGCAGCAAAGAGCAAAGATTGCAAACAAAAAGTGAACACAGTACACAATTAAAATAAAAAATAAAAAAATAAAAAAAAGGGTATGTTAAGGGTTAAGTTATCCTGGTTGTCAAGCCCGGTAAGAAGTGAACCACCTGCGTCATCCTGACAAACCCAGTGTTAATCCTGAAGTTACCACAAGACCGACAATCCAAGAGCCAAAGACTGTAACATTTGTTTCTTTTTTCTTTTTCCTACAGCGTTCAGGGTTCACCTGAAAACACAAAGTTTAGAAAAATGGTTCCAGAGTGCAAAACGACCCTGTCAGTCAGTCTGACGTCATGTAGACTGGCAGTATGGAATTCCTCCGACAACAGATTATTTTTGCTGCAGCCCCTGTCTCTTTACAATCAGTTTAATCCTGCAGAAGGTCGGGCTTCTTTTTCCCAAAGGGGTTGTGAATCGTCCGTGTTCAGGAGGTCAGGGGTCATGCTAATCGAAGTACAAAAAACGAAGTATGGGCTGAAATTAAGAAAGCTATTTAAATTTGTTTTGGTTTATGTTTTCTTCTGTTGTTTTTTTATGTTGTCCTTGTGTTTCTTGTCTTCTGTTCGCTCCTGTTGTTCTCCTCTTGTGGGACAATAAAAAATCTGGATCTGAATCAGTCTGATCTATAAATAGTCAAGCAGCAGTAAACTGGACATGAGTGTTTCTCTCACTTGAATCTGAACACTTCACAGACTTTATTTACAACCACCAGTTTATCTTTTTAGAATTAAAATAGACTTCAGCATTTCTTTTGGATGTGTCACTATAAAAAATCTATTATTGGCTTAAAAGACGGACTGTTATAGTTGGACTAAAATGTCCTCTTTTAGAGTTAAGTTTCTCACTTTTAGTTCCAAAACAGAGCCGGGAAACTCTCCCAGAAAAAGTGTGTCTACTTATTGAGTGTGTGTGAGCCTTTGGCACAGACGCCGCAGTTTGAAATCCATTTTCAGATGAATGAATCAGTGGAGCCTGCTTCCTGTGTGATCCGTCTAACCAGCTCTTTTTGGCAGGTAAAAGCATCCCCTGCCTGTTTGTAGCTTTATCTGTTATCTAAACACCTGTGTCATGGTTCCTCTTACTGTCAGTGAAGCCTCCATTTTATCCGCCCTTCTCTTCATTTCTCCATCGCCTTTCATTCTTTTTCCTCTTCATCGCTGTTACCATCGCAACACGGTCACCGCGAGGCATCGCCCTCGGTCTCTGACCTCTTTCATCACGGAGGCTCCCATGATGGAGAGAGTAACGTAATTAACAGAACTGTCCAGAGTTTTAACGGTGGAGATATTCTGACCGCGTTAACGCCGTCCCCCGTGGTCCTTCATCAAAAAATGAGCACTTGAGAGAATTTGGTGAATGAAGCTAATAAACAGCAGGTTGAAAATGTAAAAATGAATCTGTGAAGTCTCATTACACATCTGTGAGACATCACGTCAGACACTATCTGAGTGTTTAATGAAGTCAGAGCACTCGGCCTGTGTTGCTGTAATATCTGATCTTTTGTAAAAATGTCTCTAAAGTCCAGACGTTCACAAACGCTGCCCCTCCCCCCTTTGGAAGGCCACCATAGTACATGACAAAGATGGATGGATTATAGGACAAAACGTGCAGAGTAATAAAAAACGATGCATCTTCAAATGTGCAAAACAACAGCATTAACATAAAACGAGCTGCAAATACATAAACACTGCATTATTCAAATCACATGTATTCAGAAAACTATTTAAAATATAGAGAAACAAACTACCTCCTTTAAAGATTTACAACCAGTTACATGATCAGTAGTAGCCACAACAAAGAAAGTTACCAAGGCAGATAAGAAATACAATATAAATACATTTAAAAGTGAGTAAATAGACAAGCTAATGACTCTGTTAAAAATGCTGAAAACCAAAACAAGACACCTAGAGGAAAGGAGAAAGTCCAGTCCCCATGTAGACCTGGAGACTGCAAAGCTTTCAATATATAAATCTGGCTTCAAATGTGAGATCATCCTCAATTATTGTCCCCAAATATTTCAGCTGTTTCACCACCTCAGCAGCCCATGAATTGTAGTTTGAGGTAACAGGTGATGGCGTCCTCCTAAAATCAACGACCATCTCCTTGGTTGTAGATACATGGATTTCTAAAAAGGAGCGTTTGCACCACTCAGCGAAATCAGCCCCTATTGGACCGTGGTCTTATATATGCATTTTTTTTATTTGCACATTTCTCCAAATGTGAATGGCTTCAGCTGTTGCTGTGGGGTGTCCGCTGTTGGCCACCGTAGTTCCCAGCCCTCGTGCCCCCCCCCCCCTCCCCTTCCCCTGCACACTGCACTGCAAAGGTCGAGTACTGGCGCTGAAATTCAGCATGACTTCAAAATCAGTTGTGTGGCCCAAAAATCATGCCAGAATCTGTCTCTGTTTGCAAAATGTAGGCATGACACTACACTTAATAATTTGCTATGCAGACAATATTTGATAACAAGCAAAAAAAAGTGCAAAAAAAAAAACTATCTTTTGAAACTTCTTAAAATTCAGTATGGCATTTTCTGCAAGAAAACAAAATCATTTTCAGAATGTTTTTTAGAAACTTACCTTGGGGAGATTTGTCTTGGACTCAAATATCTGCGTCAAGTATGTTTACATTTTAAAGAATGTAGATGTGCAGACACAGTTCACAAACCTTTTTTAGAGCTTGGATCACATGCAGTCTGATTCCACACATCCCGTAAGACGCAGCTTTATTTGGCATCTTTCCTGTAGCAGCGAGGAACAGATGACAGCAGCTGATGTTCTAACAAGCCAGAGAGCTGAGATCTCATTAAATAAACTGATAATTAATTATGTTTCTGCATCATTGCCACAAATACATCATGGGACTCAACACAATCTGCACTTGTTTCTTCTCTATCTGCACTCTCTTGTCTCTTCATTATCTTTCTCTCCTCTGCTCTCGTCCCCCTGCTCCCTTCCCTCCACGAAGCAGGAGTCTGCCGGGACGAGGTTTATTAAGACAACGCTGTGTTTACATCGGCTTTTGGCTAGACTCTCTGTCCTTCAGCACCTCGGGGGAAATCACGGGATGAAGGTTTGTCTCCAGGCATTTGAAAAAGGTAAAAGAAGTGCTAAAGGTACAACATGTTTACCAGATAGAATACAGATGAGGGAGATTTGTATCCTGAGTGTCGGAGGAGCCTTTTTTTAATCTGCAGTGTTTGAAGTGTATTCATGCGTGATGCATTTGAATTTGAAGAAACTTGGCTTAGCTTCCAGTGTCCATTTATCTCTGAAACAGTAGTGAAGTCAGGGTCAATACATAACTGGATGGTACATGTGGCATTGGTGTCGAGGCTTTTGGTCAACATGTCTTACTGTTTCTACGCAGGTGCTACTGCGTTGTAAACTGTGATTCTTCCTGTTCAAGAGCAGTTAAAGTATTTTTTAAAACAGCTCTAAGGACCCACAAAGTCAAGCCTCATGAGCCACTTTCTCTACCAAAGGTCCTCAGTCCAGCAGGTGTTAGTAAGAAGAAGATGAAGGCTTACATAAGGCCATCCTCATCATTTGTGCGGCACAAGTTATAGTTAGCCTGTTAGCATGGAGGAGGTTCAGATTGTTTTTGATTTTGGAAGTTGATTCTTTGAATAAACACGCTCTGCCAGTGAAAGGCGTCTGATCCAACCTTCACAACAGGGTCCTAAGTCTCTGACTAGACTCTTCTCCTCTGTCGCCCCCCGGTGGTGGAATGAACTTCCAAACTCCATGTGATCTGCAGAGTCCCTCTGCACCTTTAAGAAAAAGCTAAAGACCCAGCTCTTACATGAATACCTACTAACTAAATGATGATGGTCTCCATATTATTGATGATGATGATGGTAATGACGATGGTTTTTGTTTGATAACGACGACTTATAAGATGGTTTCTATACTGATTAGAGCTCTCAAGAACTGCCCTCAATGTTGTGCTTTGCCTCTGGTCACTTCCTGTCAGCACCTGTGCGTCCAATCAGACTCAAAGCTGATCGTTTGCTCTTACTGACATTGTTCCTTTTTTTCTAGATCCTTGCTTGTGTTGTTCTTACTCTCTGATGTACGTCGCTTTGGAGAAAAGCGTCTGCTAAGTGAATTGTAGAATTGTAGAATAAACACAGGAAAGGAGACGAGCGCTAATGGCAACAAAGATTCAGAACGCCCAAAATGGCAGAGAAGCTCTCTGAGTCCATCTCGAAACACACCTTGAAGAGCAGTGTCAAGGCAAGATGAAAATTTAAACAGTGGGCTAAATGCTAAAACACTGCAAGTGCCTGACAAACCAGAGACGTTCAGCGCTGCAGACCCTGCACCCTAAGGTCACCGAGACCTTTTGGAGAGTACTGCCCCCCAATCAGGGTCTTTTTTAGGGGGTGTATCAATTACCCCAGAACTAAATTTAGATCCTGTGGTCTAAATGCACATAGTTCCTCAAAAGGTCACTTGTTCTGTCTAAAACAGGCTTTAGGGATACCTTCCTCCTTTTCTGGGGTCTTTAATGTGAGTTTCACAGCATGCTAGTGATAGCACCATTAAAAGACTTTTCCCTGGGACCCTTGTCTTTTCTTCAAACTCTGTAAACACACACAGGACATTAATAATTCTGTTTTTGCAATAACAATCTCAGCAAGAATCTTGTGATCCAAAATGTTCGGAAATCTGCAATAAATGGCAGCAACAAACCAAGAAAGAACACGAGTCCCTCGCCCTGTTGTTGCTGACCTGTTGCTTTAAGTCTCTGCTGTTATTATTGTTGTTTAATACAAATTTTACTCTACAGGCTTTGGACTTGCAGCTCAGGTCAGAAGTTTCACCTGCTTGGTACCACTCTAGGACTTGTAATATATCATCCATCTGTCAGATTGACTGATTTGTCTCATATCTGGAACTTCTTTTCAGCCACCTCCTCATACTGTTGGAGAGCAGAAATCAGAGAGGAAGAAGAAATTCCAATAAGATGCTGTATATCATTTTTTTAATCAGTTTTTGATCTTCAGTAAGCAGCTGCCATATGGTCTTCTGTACAGGAAAAAAGTGAGTTAGGAAACAAATTTGTGTTGCTTTTATTCTCTGGGAAAGGCCTTTTATCAAGTTATCTCCATGGTCGAGTATTCAGCCAAAAATCACAAACGAGTACTCAAAACGTTTCATACAGGAAGTGCTAGTTTTAGAAAACCATGTTACTGACTTGTTCTACAAACTGCACATCTCAGCAGCTGCCCTGGAGTTTTCTTTTCTCTTCTTTTGACAAAGTAAGTTTTTTACTTTTTTATTTGTCAAACATTTTTAAACATCACTCTTATGCCTGCTGGTCTCCAGTCTGCCTGTCACATTGGATCAAGTGATATCTGATTGAAAACAGATGGATGCCCATGTCCTAAAAAATCAACTGGAACTTGTTTATAGTTGTGCTTCAGCCTGTTGCTTTTTCACCGCAGTCATCACAGCTAACACTTACTGCAGCTGTTGAATCGAGAAGCTCAGGAAGGCAAATAAGGTAAAACCCTCTGAGCGTGTTTTCTGCTATTTGCATGAATAATTGCGTTCCGTTTTTGAGTCCGAACTCAGTCAAATCTTAACATGCAGACATGATACACATTATGCAGCGATTCAGTGTGACCAGCACTTTCTGGGATTATCATTTTCTCCATGTCTGTAGTAATTTAATGTCCATAAATCCATCCACAAATAATGGGAAAAAAATGTGTTGATACCTGTAGAATTTGGCTGAGGATCGTCCCGATTCTTTTGCTACATTTTACAAGTAATCCAGTTAAAGTCGGTATTTGTTTGGAAACCCGAGAAACAGTAATTATAGGAGAAAACTGAAATATGAAACCAGTGTAGAATACCCTTTGGTGCACATTAAAGAGGACATATTATCCACCTTTTCAAACAGTCCTCCTGTGGTCTAAATGAAACATCTGTGCTGTGCTTTGGTCAAAATATAACATGGATCAAGCACCAGAGGAGGTTTGTGACCCTGAATAAACCAGCTCTCTCAAAACGCTCCGTTTTGGTGTGTGTGTCTCTTTAAATGCAATGAGCCCCGCCCCTGAGTTTTCCCAGTAGACATCACTCCTCTGTTCGCGAGAATAGAAATGGTGGACGTGCGTAAAAGTTTTGTTCTATGCTGGGGGTGGAGTCCATGGGTGGAGATATCAGGGGAGGGGAGGGGATTCTTTTTTTTTTTACCAGAATCCCACTGTGACATCACAAGGAGAGCAAATTTGAAACAGAGCATTTTCCTCTCTGTTGTAAGACTTATGCAGACCACAAACAAAGGACTGGATGGGTTTATTTCACATGTTGTGGGTCAGTAGACACTCAGGTTACCCAGATATATGTTCAGAAACACTGTACAAGTGGATTTTTCATAATATGTCCCCTTTAATAAAAGCTAAAGAAAACTGCATTGCATACATTGGAGGGCCATACACATTCAGTGAGCCAGGGATGAAGAACCTCTGACCCTCTTTAAATACTCCTGCATTCATCCGTCAGCATCGTAGTATTTGAAGTATTTTTTCCCCTGACTCTGGCTCATCTTCCAGCTATGAGGGGCCCTCTAGCTAATCACAGGCGTCACTTTTACTGACTTAATTTTGTTTCGGAACGCAGTCCTGTTTAAAATTCCTCCGTGACCCAGATCTCATCTGTTTATTAGAGGGGGAAACATGGAAGGAGATGAGTCATGTTGGGTTGAAAATCAGATGCTCTGGTGCTGCATTAATTTAGCAAACAGAGAAAGAACAAGAGAGACTTAGTTCCAAAAAGAAAAAAAAGAAGAGACAGAGATTAAGACATTTTTTAATCCTGCAGGCAAAGTCAGCCTCTTTTTAATATGCTGCACTGATACTTGCAATTCAACTTTCAAGTTAAAGGCAACATACTTCACTTTGTAGCACTTAATGGAGACTGAAACAGAGAATATTTAACGCCCTTTGATCAGATCAAGTGGCACCCAATAGGAGCCAAAAATTGATTTTAGTCTCTGCGTGGAGATAATTGAGTGGTACAATTATGTAATTAGTGGAGAAATAATAATTCCCTGATCACATTACTCCTCTATAAAGATGAATGAAAACATCAATGTTTAATGTGGCCCTATGATAACAATTTTAAGGATCCCTGGTGGTGCAAAGGGAGAGAAGAAAAAACCTTTCAATCGCTTCAGGTCGTCTGAAATGTGTGATGGTCGCGGCTGAACTTGCGGTAATGACGCCTTTTTTTTTTTTAAGGATTCATTTTTGGGAAGTCGCACAGGGAGGGGAACGAGATGTCGCTCGCCCAGAGGACCACAGCACCCGCACATGGGGTGGGTGAACCAACCACCACACCACCAGCGCCCCAAGCATTTTAAAATGGTATATTGGTTTCACCTGTGTAAACGATGCAGCCAACTTTTTAGATGAAAATACAGGTATTAAAAGTGTGTTTTAAACACAGGATTTTACGGTGGCCCGATGGCCATGCTAACCTGGCGCCTTTGTGTATGCAGGATGTTCTTCAGGTTGTAGATGCTTTGACTAATGACTTTCAGCTCTGAGACTCAAGACATGTTAAACTGTGTTTTATGTCTGTAACTTTTTGTTGTGCTGCTGCCCCTCTTGGCCAGGACACTCTTAATGAGATTCTTAATCTCAATGAGGTTCTCCTGGTTAAATGAATTTAAAATAAAAAATAAATAAAAAGTATGTGGGTTCAGACACAGCCTATGAGTAATAAAACAAGTCAAACTTTTATAAGAGTTGAAACAAGACATTTGACATCTCATCTACGACATGAGAGCTCAGAGCTTCAGGCAGACGACGGCGCCAAAAAACAACCACAACTGGAAAACTTCAGGAAAGCAGATGAGTTTAGATTTGCTGAAGGCCCTGTAAAGCTAGAAACATAACTCAAAGAATCATTTTTAGCAGAAAAGGTCAGATAGAATCAGTGTCATACAATCTTTCCTCTCAACGATGTATCTTGTCGTTGATGTTGATGCTGGCTTCACAAGGTCATGGTTCATAAGGCTGGTTAGCTGTGTGCTTATTAACCATGCATCAGTTAAAACAAGTCTGCTTGTTTATGATAATAATAGTTCAAAACAAACAGTTCTTTAATATTATACTCATTATATTTTTGCAAGTATTATGTAGATTGAATATTTAAATGGGCCCAGGATTGAACCCTGAGAAACCTCACACAAGCAGCAGGCAGAATATGTAGACTGAGGATCCTCTTCCCAAAACGACATGGAAATCTGATCCAGATCCTCATCATGACACCTGCCTGGACTTTCAGACGGTTGATCAAACTGTTGGAGCAACTTTAGAGTTGCTTGACAATATTTGAGAACTTGCGGGATGCCTAAAGAAGGCTAACTTTTGCTCCAACATGTCAGATTCTGGGTGATTGACTCACAGCCTTTGCCGTGTTCCTCACCTTGCCAGGTGTGTGTTTAGACTTTTTGGACATTTTGTTTGAGTTGGCATGAGAATCTAACTTTTCTACAAGGGACTACCATCACTCACTCTTCTCTACCCCAAATGGAATCTAGACATCAACTATTTTGGGAAACAAACATCCTTTGAGCCACCATCTTGCCAACTTTGTTGGCAGGGAACTCCCTGTATCATTCTGGCAAAGTCTTGATATAATTTAGTTCTGCACCCCGCACCGTTATAAATTCCTGTGTGACCTAATTCTCATTAATTCACTGCAGCTTCAGCATGAAAAGAGAGACATCATATCTGACTCACATTGGGTTCACACTTCAGATGTTCCTGTTTAAATTTAGTCAGAGTGGGGGAGGGGGTTCAGGGGGCAAACAAGCTCACAGCCTTCAGGTCTCAGAGACACCGTGTCAAACTCTGATTACAGGCATCAGCCATTTCGGCGATAATCTAAATGCAGTTGAAGAGTCTGGAATGCAAATGAGACGATTCTGATTAAATTAACGTTGTCAGGGAGTACCTTCTTCTTTTTTACAGTTTTTGTTTGTTTTTGGTGGATCAACGGGTAAGAGGAGGCGATCTAGTGCTAGACGCTTTTCACTTGGACCAAACCAAAACCACCATACCTAAAATACAAGCTCAAGCTCGAGGGACTTTCTAGCCAATCAGGTGAACGGGTCATGTAGGTGGAAGTTTTCTGATAAAGGGCTTTGGTCAGTTTGGGCGCCCCATGTACAGAGACTGGAGTCCTCGAGACGAAACAAACTGTAGGCGCGGTGTAACAGAAGAATCTTCCTTTAAAGGCTTTATATTCAATTTTTTGAGCACCAGCATGAAACCAAAACAACTCACGCTGCATTGTTGTGTTAGCATGCTAATGCTAGCGATCTTTATTACGCTCGTATCTTCACACTGCATGTAAATTTACCTGAAATGAGCGTGATCTAGAAACACAGTTAAGCAGTGAGTACAGTATGTTATTCTTCTTTTCTCTAGTCCCTCAATTAAACAACTTTTATACGCGAGGGGAGGAGTCAGCCGGCCGTCCGGGCGATGTAAACAAAGTGAAGATAGGACTCTGAAAACTCTGAAAACATCACAGACAGTGGGACTCGGGTGTTACACCCATTGTAGACAGTCATGACTCACAGAGTTATTTTCAGAGGATATACTTGATTTCTATTCATACTGTGACATCCCAGTGCAACCTGTACGATCTACCAGTCAATAATCTGCCAATTTAGAACTATAGTTTTATTAAAAAAGAGTTAATTTGACAAAGTGCGACCTAAAACTGCAAACACAAACACTCTGTAACAAGTCACAAACTGCAAGAAGACTGGAACATTTACTCAGAAGACGTTAGTGCCATTAGAGTTTATTTTTAATTATCGCATGCATGTACTGTTCTTGATGTCATGCTGTCATGGTCACATTATGTTATGTGCTGTTTGTACTTTTAGAACAATGATTTGAAGCTTTTAAAGCACATTAGTAAACTAAAATTGATAGAGTGAGGAGGACACCCAGTATGTGTGTGTGTGTTAAGTCTAGACGACAGGCAGTGCTATTAGTGCTGATCCAGTGTCACCCAGTGGGCCGTGCACACTGTGATTATTCAGATGAGTGTTCTTTAGGGCTGCTCACTGATCAGATGTGTCAGTTGCTGTGACTGCAGCACTGATAATAGACTCTGCGTGTTGCGTTTGCAGTTTAAATGATTTGCTAAGCCAATGTAACAGAACACACTCAGACACTGTTTGCAGCTGTTGTATTTTTTTCTTTTAGAAGAACATCTGGTTGTCTTTTGTCTCCAGTCATTAAGAACTGCTTTTAAAAGCAGTTTGAAAATGGGCCGAGCACACAGACCTTGATGACAGACTTAAGATCAGATATAGGTTTTACCAACAGAGTTTCAAAGATGTGGACATAGCCTGCAGGTCAACTGAGGATTCCTTCTTTCCGAGCTGTACCTGTCTTCATGATTCTTGACATGCACTTTAGCAGGTTGAAGCTTTTGAACTGCCAGCAGCACATCTCACATAATGTGGCAAAAAAAACGTTCAACATGAGTCTTTTTTAATAAACCGTGAAGGGTGAAAAAAAGAGGTCAGATGGCTGCAAAAAGCCGAACCATAAGAATCAACAGCTAACGCACAAGTGAGAAACACAAAGACAGACATCAATCGAGCTTCAGCCTCGATGTCATTCGACGAACTCGCTCTGTCTTTGGTCAAAGATCTGTTAATGATTGACATCACCTTGGTCTGAGATACAGGGCGACTTTAAAACCAGGATTAAGGAATATTTGATTACTGCATGCACGTCTTACTGCTGAACATTGCAGATATGTTGCTTGAAGTAATGTTTTGTTTTTAATGGTCTTTTTTGGGGTATTTTTGTAGAACTTTATGCTGCTGTCTTTGTCAGGAATCCATTAAATAGAGTCCTATTTTGACAGCGTGAAGCGTGCTGTCTCAAGCTTAAGGCGCAAAGCGAGTCTGGCCATGTCTGACTTCGGTTTTTCGGCAAACAATCTGGGTTCTAAGCATGGTGCAGGGCCCAAAGCGGTTGGATTGAGTCGCTTGATTATACATACCTGTTAGGGTGTATTTTTGACATATCAGACTGCTCGTATTCCTGTTAAGAGTCAGGTGCACCTGCAGACCGGCGCATTGCTATTTAAACATAAAACTGCTGACGACGTGCGTTGTTGTGCATCCTGTTTGTGCGGAAAAAGCTCAGTTGAAGTACGTTGGGAACTCGCTGATGTCTGTCCACCTTTTCAACTCGTCCTCTAAATATAAGGAACATACTGTGCCAAAGACTTCAGACCCGGTTTTTAGTGATCTAAGGTGCAGTCGTTTTCTGCGTCCTCAGGATGGGAACATGCTAGCTTTGAGCCTGACGACACCTCATTTCAAGACAAACAAACCTCTGGGAGCTAACGGAGGCAAACGTTAATTTAAACAACATGAGGGTTGGGCGTTAAAATGACAACTGCGTCAGGTGGGAAATAGGGAAGACATTGCACCTGCTGCTAATTGTAGCTTTTGTTTTCTGTGGATCTCAGTTAGCTATGCTGCTAGCGGTACCATTAGAGGCGAGTTAATGGGTGAACTATCAAAGGGGCTTCAGAGATGAACTGCCCTTTACAAAGTCTCATTTCCTCTTTCATTAGCTCTCTCACACACAAACCAAACGCAGTGTGCGATGTAAAAGCACCAGAAGTACGGGCAGGTTTTTCTGCTGTGTTTTGAGGTTTCTTTGTGAATGAGACATTGTGTGGAGCTGTCATATCTGGAGCAACACTCAGCGGAGTGGGAGAGTGGAGCAGACATCAGCACAGTTTTGCAGCTGTACTCTGTCTGCTATAGAACAAGCTCCTCCGACACCTGCATTAGAGAAGCCCAGGCTGTCGCCGCTGCATGGTGTGTGTCTACCAGGGGGGGAGTTTAACTCCTCCAAACACAACAGCATGTATATCGTGTGATAGCAGTTATGTCACATTATGGCATGAGTTTCTTTTGGCTGGAATACATTTTGATGCAAAAGAAAACAGGAATAATTTTAGTCCTAATAAGACAATAGAGAAGTGGTGCATCTTAACGTCAGGTGGCTAAGAAGAATATTCAGCTTGTCCACAGCTGAGGTCATCTAAAGCCTGGCTCACACTGCAGGATAATCGGGCCGATTTGAGCTCCGATTCTTTCTTCCCGACAATCGCAGGGTGGCTCCCGACTCGAGGCTGCTCGGACCCGATTATCTGCTCAGATGATCTTGTAGTGTGAGCGGTACAAAGATCCAATCTTAACGTCCCCGATCCGCCCAGCGATCGTCAGGGACGCCACGATTTATTTCAAACATGTTTCATATTTGGAATTTAAAATTTTCATGATTTACGTCATGAAAGGGTCCGGCAGAAGTTGTGTGTGACTACAATGTAATCACAAGAGACAAGGGAGGACTGTAGTCATGGCGACCAGCGGCAGGACGCAACCCGGCTTTTTATTTATTTTTTTGTTTTCGGTACAGATCATCAGAGCAGCACTTTTCTGAAACTTCTATCCATATTTCTACGATTGTATCAACTTCCACTTCCTTCTCTTTCACCAACCGCCGTCCGTTGGAGTTTTCAAATGAAACTTTATTAACAATTGTCAACGCTCCGTCCTGATTTCACTCGTACAGTGTGCAGCTCTCCGGCCGTGTCCGACAATCGGGTCGTACAGTGAAAGCACGTCAATTGCATGGTCTGGCCGGGCGTCGTAAATGATTCAGTCCTTCAGTGTCCTGACTTTTATACAATCGGTGAAAAATCGCACAGTGTGAGCCAGGCTTAACACTGTCATGGATTGGTTTGCATTGGAGTTAGCAGAAAGGTCATCTCACACAGACGCTGAAGAGACCCAGAGGGCAAGGAGACGTTTGAGGACTGAGGAAGTTTTCCACCTGCTGGAACAAATTTAAATCTGTAAAAAAGACTGAGATCAGACACAGCAAATGTCTTCTCTGGGATACTGTAATAAAGCAGATCTATTGTATCAACAGTGTGAAGGCATTAGACGTAGATGCTCAGTCTGCAAACTGGATTACTGCCCACTTTGTTTCCCTGCTGCTTCCATGTCTAGATCGACTGCAGACACTTTCACAAGAGAATTAGCTTCATAAAGGATAGAATTTATGTCAGAGTAGAGTTGATAATCCAGTGCAAAGAGTCTTTGTTCCAAAGTAACACCCCATGGCATAAGATGGTCAGAAACTCATTAACATGCTGGCCAAAAAAACATATTTTCTCTGTATCTCATTCTTAATTGCCAGAGTTTTTTTCACTATTTTTTGGAGCTTTAAAACCAATCAAGAGACACTCTTTGGCAAAGGAGAAGCATCAATGTGAATCACGTCCCCTTCTTTTTAAATATCTCAGGAGACACACAAAGATCTCTCCAATGTTTGTATTTAGTGAGATTAAAATCAGGGCAGTATAATATCCTCCTCCCCACATGGAAGGAAGAGCTCGGGACACATGAGGACGACCTAGAAATGCAGAATGTTTGTGCTGACTTGATGCATTCACAAGCTATGAAGATGTGAAAATTTCCATTGTTTGGGAACTCCCATGGACTCTGCAGGTCCCAGGAGGGGCCACAGAGCTGTATTTTGGGAACCACTAGGGTTGATAATTTGGGAAACACTGAGCTCAGCTTCCCCATTAGAAATTCCACCTGGGTGCTGATTCCGCCAAAATAAACATTCCCGCAATATAACGAAACCAGGACAGCAGTCCCATACTACTTATTATGCAATGCTGCCCTGGTTTCTCTCTGCTGTTGGAAAGCAGAGAACGAGACGTAGAGCAGATGAAATGCAGAGCTTGAAGAAAAGCTTGAATCAAAACAATCCAGAAACTTTTCCTGAAGGACGCCGTCAAAGACAAATCAGCCTGCAGAGGAAGGTCAGGGAACGCCTCTTCCCATTAGAGCTTTAATTTATTCTTTGAATGTGTAGGAGCGAAATAAAGATACATGTGCCCGTCATGCGTAGGTGAGTTGTCACCCGAACTAATAAAGTCGCAAAGCTCTGGTCTGTTCCAGTCTGCTCACTTCATTAAGTATAACCACGGGCTGGAGCTGAATGTTTCGATCGTCCTGTTGGAGGACTAATCAGACTCTCCAGTCTCAGCTGTACCCTTGATCTGAATTCAGGACCCTCTTGAAATAGAATTAGACCTCATGGGGAGATGTACTCATGTGAGGATTCCTGAGGGGGAAAAATTCTACAAAGTAAAATGTTTAGTTTTGAAGTTTAGGTTTCATCCACACTTTTACTGTTACTGCCGTCCTGTGCAGGTGGCATGCTATTTCAAAACAACTGCCATGTCCTGCGGTGTTATGAGCCTTCAAAGAAGGGCTACCACCCCGACGTCCCCGATGCACAGCAACCACCATCGGACTGTGTCCTCCCCACAACTACCGCCGTCCTCATTGTTGAAGAAATTACTAAGACTTGACTTCACACAATAAGACTCAGTTGACTCAGATGGCTTACGTTGATGAAAGTTTATACATCAGATGAATACTCGAGGAGGCATGGATCAACATCACACTTCTGTACTCGTGTCTTGCTCAATCACATCTGCAGAACTCTTCGAAAGGCATCGCCTATATCCTAAAAGACATTATCATTATCAGGCTCATGTCACATTGACCCACCTAGACTAAACTGTGACCTCAATTACACTGGAGCAGACAACAAGTCTCTGAGTCTGACTGACATTAGAGAACACTGAATAAACCTAATGATGTCTGTACATTATAATCTAAATAACTACAGAAATTCCACCACACTCATTCATGCGCGGCCTGCTCCGACCTCCACCTCAGCGGCAAGGAAGTGTGGACAACAGGAATGTGAGGAATACAAAGGAGAAATCCTTCCTGCATCTTGTCCCATCTGCCCCATCACATTTTGTAACCTAACAATGCGTAAGGTCTTTACCTGCTCTTTGTAAAGCGTCTCGGCGCTGTACAAATACGGATTGATTTATTGATTGCCGTGTCTTTGTTAGAGAACCAGTCCATGGTTTGTGTGTGTCTGATAACACCAGCACATGCATGTTCAGTGCATCATTTTCCTTTAGAAACACCATTTTAGTGTGGATGTTGGAAAAATGATGTCCTACCTAATAACAAGCTTAGCAGCCTGATTTAATCAGTTGAAGTATCAGGTGTCTTCGTCCTGGTTTTGCCTAAAATTTCCAGCCGTTCAACCAGCTGCTGGTAATCATATCGCTCTGCCATGGAAGGAAAGTCAGATGTAAATCCGTACCATAGATGAGTGATTCTCAAAGTGGGGTCCGCGAACCATAGCTTGGGGGTCCGCGGAATAATTTACAAACAATTGTAAAAGTGTGCTATATCATTGAAAAAGCATATCTACAAACTGGGACCTCTTGCACCAATATAATCCGCTATTTTGTCCAATACTCCCGCCCACTTTAGTTTTGTGCCATTAAATCAATTCTGATATAATCGTGACATGTCTGTCACTTCATAGTGCACGTTAAAAAACAACAACAACAACAACAACAACAAACACCTCGGAGCCAACATTTTCTCAAAGTTTATCAAATGAATTACTTGGAAAGTATAAATGTAGCCTAATTCTATCATTGCAAAGTACAATATAGTACATTATTACATCGTATTAATAGCTTATCAACAACATGATAATAAGGGGGTCCTTGGAAAAAATTCTCAACTGAAAGGGGTCCATGGTCTGAAAAAGTTTGAGAACCCCTGCCATAGATAACCACTTAAAACCCAGCTTAATGGCATGTGAGTACTGCACAAAAGGAGACCTTAAAACTTCAAACCGATCAACCTTCAAAGAAGCCAAATATACTCGGTAACCACTGCAGTTTACGCCATTTTGGATCAACTTAGTGGAGTCATTTCTGCAATAATAAGTTGTAACACAAGTGTTCTCCCGGGCCTCCATGACACATATTGACCAGGAAAAATAAGTGTTGGTTATTTATCAGGTCTAGAATTAATTAGGTCTTTTAGTGGGGATCATTTACCATGGAGCTCCAGCAGCACCCTTTGATCCAGGCTATTTGTAGTAATGATTTGTGGGTTGCATGGCCGGTGGGTGCATTGTTTAACAAGTGGCATTTGGCATCCACGGTGACTGGAACATTGACGGAGCAGTCGTGTTTTTGGCTGAACAAATGGAAATGGATTTGTGGGAGGAAACCTTTGATGTGTTATCTGCTGTGCTGCTGACATTTGGAAAAACAGCAACCGTGGTAAAATGTTAATTTTCATCGGAGGGAAAGCTTGAGTGTTGGTTTACAGGAGCTTATATGGAAAGCTCTGTGGTCTGTTGGGAGCTCATGACTCACTGTGAAACACTCGGAGGTAACTCAATCAAAAGTGACAAAGCAGTTATCTGAAGACTAAAAAAAGAGATCTTGCAGACTTTCACACATTTGGCAACGCGCCAATTGTTTCTTGAAAGGTGTGATTGTCGACTCCAACTGCAGGTGAAAAAAAGTCAAAATCTTTGTTTGTACTTTGGTGTTAAACTCTAGAGGCTGAAAACAAAACAAACAGTATCTAAGATTTCTGATTTAAAGTGCAGTAGGTGTCTCACCTCTAGAGGGCTCAGCGGAGATTTCACACATCAAAAACTTATGAAGTGACAAAAAGCAGACTATTAGAGAATGAGATGTTTTTCTGCATTAGAGATGGCAAACTTGAAGAACAGCAGTGGCTGAAAATGTGCAAAGTTTGACAGTAGGAAACCTCCCAAAGGGGGCCCCATATGACAGACCTCACCCTCATTGCGCTGCTAAGAATCAGCTGCATTACACTTATCTGTGTGTGAGTGAAATAAGAAAGTATATCAGTGGTAGGTGAAGCAGATAATGAGCATTAAATATGATAATGAATGATGCTAGACATGAAGCCCAGTGTGTCCAGCTCTGCAAGCCATGACTGAGTGGAGTTTATGCAACCCGGAGTCAGAGTCGCCCTTTGAGGGGACCCCTGAGAATTTTGGCCCAGGGGCCCCTAAGAGGCTCAAGAGTAGTCCCTGCTTCTCTCTCAAAAAAGAAACCCAGGTTGAAAAACCTTGTATTGAAAACAAAAGCCAAATGACTGTACAGACCAGCATTAAATACAGGGAGGACTGCTGAAATGTAAAAGATGAATTCTATATACATGTAGAACACACACACACACACACACACACACACACACACACACACACACACACACACACACGCACACCATCACACGCTCTTAAGGAAATGATGCTCCTCATAAATAAGAAAATCATGGGCTCCTATAAATCTGCACATAAAGTGGGTTTTGTAAATAGGCAGACCCCAGCATGGCACTGCAGACACACACACACACACACACACACACACACACACACACACACACACACACACACACACACACACACACACACACACACACACACACACCTAGGGACCCATTAACCTGTACTCAAACATAGATTTTTTGCACATGCACAGAAAATCAGCTCATATTGATATAATCCACAAGCACACACTTGCTCATACACACACACACACACACACACACACACACACACACACACACACACACTCACCATAAGGTTTGCCTATTTCCATTTGTTTGGATTCATTATGTTTGCACCCTGCAGCATTTATTTACTTTGCATTGAAAGTGCATCAAATAAAACCGTATAATTTATTGTTGTTATTTATTATAGAAATCGTTTTTCTGAGTCCTGAGGTTACAGAGTTTGTGCGAATGCCTTGCATAACATTTTCTCTTTGCTGTATTTGTGCCTTTTGTTTGCGACTTCAACATTTGTTTTTCCTAATTTCTTTTTTGTAATGGCAGTTGAGTCATTAATATTTCAGATATCTGTTAATAAATGTGAAGGAAATCACCATCAGGTCATTCCCTGTTCTTTTGTACGCGGCACAGCGTTCTGAAGCGGTCGCTGAAATGAAGAAGAATGTGCTGAGGAGTCAGGCTCTCTGTTACTTTCCTAGCGAGGATACGAGCTCATGAATAGTATGTGAGACGCTGTGATTGGAACAGTTCCTGCTCACCTCTTTGTTTGTCCCATTTTTCTGTACTTCATTTATCTCTGGAAGATTTTTTGCTGAGCAGGCTGCTCTCGTTCAGCGCCCGCTCTGCTTCACATTCACACCTGCTGCACAGCAAGGTGACAACAGAGGGTGAGAGGAGGAGGAGGCAGGATGAAGATGAAGTGCCCTGTTTAAACTATAATAGTAGTAAGGAGGTCTGAATGGTAATTACAATACTGGAATATGAACCAGTGACATGTTCGGGCTGTTCTTTCTCTTACCAGAAACATTTTGCACCTTTGTAAATAGATTAAGGTTTTACAAAACTAAGTACTGGTAAATGGACTTGAGCTTGTAAAGCACTTTTCTAGTCTTCTGACTTCTCAAAGCTCTTTTACACCGCAGGTCACACCTACATATAAAAAACAGAACTGTGACTACATGATGCACACACACCACACATTCCCATCTGCACATTGACACCCTGACACTTTACACTGTTTACATTATTCTATATTTTGTATATTCAAATATCCTGTGGTTTAATTTACATTACATTTCTATATTACTGTATTTATGTGTATTAGTAATTTGAGTGTTTATTGCATGGCCTTGCGGAACAGTCGTTACATTTCACTGCACATCTGTATGAGCATGTGACAAATACAAATCTTGAATCACATTCACACCCTCATGGTAGAGGTTGCTATGTAAAGAGTCCATCAGTAAAACTAATCCCATTCATACACATATGCACACGCCCCGGAAGCAGCAGGAGCAACTTGGGGTTAAAGGTCACATCGGACATGTGGCTGCAGGAGCTGGGGATCAAACCCTCGACCTTCCAGTTTAGCGAGCCACAGCCACAGTTGAGTCAAACACAAAGATGCTGTTGACGCACATCCAGAATAAACGGTTGTTCTCTTGCTGTGTGTGTTTTACATGAAACACAAAGGACACAACAAAGTGAACCGACCCGTTCTGTTGTTCTTGTTTGATTGTTGTTCCATTGATATCTGTTGTGTAAGGAGGTCTAACCATTGTGATGTGCTGATCTTTTTCCTACTTTTCCAGTTTAGCAGTATTGTTTTCTATAGGGCTAGGGCTACAAGTAGGGGTATTATGATTTCTTTTGAGTTTGTGTTAAGTTCATCCAGATTGCCAAGAATGCAATCAGAGGGGGATAGTGGAATGTTGTGGCCATGAGTCGGGATAGTGTGATGATGATTTCTTTCCAGAAGTTAAGTATTGGTGGACAGAGCCAAAATGCGTGGAGGTGGTCATCGGATGTGTTGGATGTGCAGTGAGTGCAAATGTCTGATTCAGCTAGTCCCATGATGTGCATCTTGTGTTGCGTGTGATGTGTTCTGTGGATGATTTTGTATTGTATTAGCTGTATGTTAGTGTTGTTGGACATGATGAAAACGTTATTGCAGATTTTGTTCCAGGATTGATTGTCAGTGTGGATGTTGAGGTCTTTTTCCCATTTGTCAAGCGGAAAGCCCGCCTCACTCTGACATCTCTCCATTAGTGCATGTCCATACGATCCTGTTTGTGCATGTGTGTGTGAAGCATGTTTATAATATAACAGAGTGTAAACCTGAGTTTCCCCTAGCAGGATCAATAAAGTATGAAATATTATCACACCAGCTGGCACGACGAGACGAGCACTTTGTTCCAGATTTTCCACCATGAAAGCTGTTAGAGTTAGATGAATACGTGTCCTGTTAGTTTTGACACATTTCACTAATCAACACTGTATTATCCAGCTATATGCATGTTCATTTGCGAGTCCCTGTGAGACTTACAAATTTGTTCAGCTAATAATACGACACCCGCCGCAGTGAGAGCAAATCTCCTGTGGTTTCCAGTTTCCACACAGATTTATAAACGATGAAAACACAAAAACATGTGACATACTGTGAAGCTGGCTCTCTCGGAGGGTATCGAGCCCTGGGGAAACTTGCTCCCTTAGTCTATTTCATCATCCAGTCTCGTTTGGGACAAAACGTTTTCATGTAGATTTAACCAGTTTGTACATTCTCACTGAAAGAAGGATTTTGTTTTAGTCCACAAACAAATGTTTCTGCAGCTGAAAATCTGCATATCTGTCTTACATGCCAGCAGCAGCATTTCAAATATGTTTGACTGTTTCAATACGTTACAAACACTGTCAGTGCCACACCTGAAGGTCCTCTGTTTCCCATGATGCATCTTGTCCTGATATTGAAGAAAAGGAAAATTGTGCTTTATTGAGGTTACTATTGCACTGAATTTCTGCCCTGTCAGACGTACTCTTCGGCTCATTGTGTAAATGTTAAGTCTTTTTTTATTTTTTTTATTTTTTTGGGGCTTTTTTATTTAGATAGGACAATGGATAAAGTAGGAAATTGGGAGACAGAGGGGGGAATGACATGTGGGACCCCGGGCCAACCTCCAGGAAGACCACAGCCTCCGTACATGGGATGCAACCTAACCTCTATAGTCTATCAGCGCCCCACCTGTTAAGTCCTTTTAAAGTTAGCTTAAAGTCTTTATCTGTGATTTTTCACACTTAAATATAATATAAATCAAGTATATCCTCTGAAAATAACTCTGTGAGTCATGACTGTCTACAATGGGTGTAACACCCGAGTCCCACTGTCTGTGATGTTTTCAGAGTTTTCAGAGTCCTATCTTCACTTTGTTTACATCGCCAGGACGGCCGGCTGACTCCTCCCCTCGTGTATAAAAGTTGTTTAATTGAGGGACTAGAGAAAAGAAGAATAACATACTGTACTCACTGCTTAACTGTGTTTCTAGATCACGCTCATTTCAGGTAAATTTACATGCAGTGTGAAGATACGAGCATAATAAAGATCGCTAGCGTTTGCATGCTAACACAACAATGCAGCGCGAGTTGTTTTGGTTTCATGCTGGTGCTCAAGGGCGACATCTGCTGGATCAAAAAATCACATATAAAACCTTTAAGTCCTTTTAAAGTTAGCTTAAAGTTTGAGCATATTTAGTTTTTTGTAAACTGGTTTGTGCAGCCGCATGTCTGTGCTGATTAGTAAGGCTTAAGAACAGAGGTAAGAGAAGTGATAGGCCTAGATTAGACTGGTAGACCAAATCAAAGCACCAATTTATTGCACCTGCATCCAAATTGAAAGCCCCCCCCCCCCCTCCCCCCTCTTTTCCAATAATCTGCTGCCAGGCCTGCACTCCTAAACTGTACTGCTGAGTTAATGTTCATCAGATGTTACTGCAGTGTCCTTGGCCGACCTCCCTCCCTGCAAACTCATGTTAGATCTCCTCTCAGAGACAAACGGTTTCCAAGTGATAGAACATGCCATTGTTTTTAAACTATCTGACATCGTTGTACATAATTCATTATTCTGTATCTGGCTGTATTCTCTTGAGTCATTAACCCTCTCCTAGTTAGCTAAGTAGCTGTGCTGCTGCTGCTGCTGCATCTCATTGGGCTAAGGAGTCTCATTTCTTCTGTGTGAAACCAGATTTTAGTATTTAGGTCAGTGCTACCTCCATCTCATTTCTCTGTGTGGATTCTTTGTTTCTCACACAGCCATGCAAATGCATTAAGGAGCTTGTGCACACGTTAAGCAGCATGCAAAGAACACACAAGCTGCAGCACACATGCCGTATTAACTCACACACACAGAGAGAGAGAGAGAGAGAGAGAGAGAGAGAGAGAGCACATTCTGTTCTGTTCACCGTCCTCTCTGTCAGCTGAGCAGCTGCAGACACAAAACACTCTCTTTCCCTCCTACTCTCTCTCTTCTCTCTCTCTGTCCTTCTGTCACACTCTCCCCTCCTTTCTTCCTCCTCCTCTTCCTCCTCTCTTCCTCCTCTCCTGCCTGTCAGCTGAGCAGCAGCATGAAGCAGCGATCGACGCCCACGCTCACAGCCCTGTTTTTATTTATTTTTTTATTTTTGCTTGGTAGTGTATAAGGAGGGAGAAAGGAGAGAGCGGCTCAGATAATGAAGGGAGAGTGAGAGAGGATGAATGAGTGAAGAAGAGCAGAAATATCGCCAGCAGGCACTAATTACATAGATGAGATTTGACAGCGGACACAGACCATATAACATCCACCATAGATAGATATGTTGTATCTTCCCATTAGGTCGGATGGTGAGGGATGATGTATAGTGAGCAGGTTGTTGAAGAACGCAGAAGGAAACCAAAACAGGGTGAGCAGGACTCTGGACGACTCGACTGGGACGAGCTGAACGAGCTTTCATTACTCACATTAAAACTGAACAAGGTGAACTGAATCAGCGCGGCACCCCCATTGACTTTTTTCTGCCGTGTCATCGTCAGAATCCATTCAGCAGTCTTTAAACACCGCCGTAACCCGTAGAATACTTACCCAATGTGTTTACTTAAAGCAGGGAGGGGCAACTTTGGTCACAGCAAGGGCCACATTCATTTAACTCTCACTGCCAGGGGGCCAAATTGTAGAATACAAAAACGATTACAGTCAATTATGTCTCAAATTTAACTCAACATATACCAGTTATCAGATATTATTATGGACATATTTCTGGTTTTCATGATTTCATGGCAGATTTTTTCATGTTTTCTTCATGTTTCCAATGAATTGATTTAAAAAAATTGACCTGAAGGCCACGTTGAGGTTTGATGGGGGCCGCATGTGGCCCCGGGGCCGCCAGTTGCCCAACCCTGACTTAAAGGGTTACTTCACCCATTTGCATTAATCTTTGTATCATTAGAAACCTGGTAGTATTTTTGAATGGTCGTGCAATCCTGAGAGGGGAAAGCTTCGTATTTCTTGTCTGAAAAGGATCCTCCGTAATCGTCATTTTGCATCATCGGAGGCTGCTCTGGATAGCGGGGGTGAAACTACATCGATAGTTCCTCATGTTTTCAACCCGCCCATAACTCGTCACCAGAATTGGTGTGTGAAATGAATTTCGCCTCAGTCTGGTAGTAGCTAGCTTGGTAGGCGGTGTTCTCTAGATCAGTGGGATAAGATAAGTGTGGTGCAGTGCATTCTGGGAGTTGTTGTCTTTCATCCACACAAGCCAAAAATAAACTTTCTGCCTTTTCTCGGTCAAGAAGGCACCAGCTTCAAAATGCATTTCCCATTTCTACTACATATATATGACGCATGTTCAACCGGTGAAGTATCCCTTTAATGTGCCAGATTTCTCTGTCACAGCGAACAGTTTTTTTTTGCATTTTTTAACCTCCTTCCCTCCGCTGTTATCCTCTCCATTTATCTTTTCCCCTCAGTAAACAGGCCGGCATCAAATTAAAAACATTTCTTTCCTGGTAGAAGGAACCTCTTGCACTTCAACCTCTCCACAGATGGAGGTCGGCGCGCTCAGAGAAGGACATTAGACATCAAAAATAATCATCTTCTCTCAGGCAGAATCCAAAGAAAGTACCGGAGCACACGGATCACTAAAGGAACATTTGTATGAAGGTGCAAAGGACTAATGTTTCGACGCACTGCATCTTTTGAATTTCCAGGTATTGATAAGATTACTGTCACTCCTCCAGAGTCTCTCATTAGACCCGTATCCCATAGCAACCGTCTGGTTTGTTCTTCTTAACAACGGTTTAAGAGGGATAGCAGACTATCGCCATGTATAACTGGTCAGAGTCAAATATTCTAAAAGAGATAAAGCTGACCGTACTTTTGTAGACTTTCATCCTGGCTGTGGAGTAGACACATGTAAACATCGTGCTGGCGAGGACTTTGCTGTTTTTAGTGATTGGAATGCGTTCCCCGGGTGCTGTTTAAGGTTTGCAAATGCCCAGAACTTGAAGTTTATCTTAATATCTCAATTTTCCATCAGTTGCCAGATGAATTCAAATATGTCGTTTTGAAGAGATGGTAAATGATCAAGTCTGCAACTCCACAGAGTGATCGGCGTTGGCCGCCACTTCCCTGAGTTCTTTAAGTCATGTGACTGAAAGCTTTGAATATAAGGTCTAAATTGCTCGCACATGTTAGTTCCTGAGATTATTTAGTTTATTCCTGTGAATTAAACAAAATCTTTGATTATTCTCAAACATTCTCCATCATATGGTGGCAGGAACACGATGGAAGTTTTGGATTAAAGTTGCAGCTAGTTGATGTTGACCAGTTGGCCCAGCTTTGCTCAGGGTCATTGGGAAATAATGAGTTTTAATCAGGATTTGACTCATGGATTAACTCCACTTTGGTCTCCATCAGCTCCTGGGAGAAATGTCTTACTTTTTGGGGCTCTAAATGCTTCTCTTTTTTTTGTATTTACTTATTCAGCTTGTAGCTTATTTCCCCTCTCTGCATTGTTGTGTTGTGCAGGTTTTCAGTGAGTTCGTCATGACAGAGCCTTTTTTAGCTGAAAATGCACCCGCTGCTGCTGGAAAAAACGATGCTCGGGAGAGCACTGGGACTGAACCGAAACAATAAAGGATCAGGCCATAAAAGAAAACATTGAGCTGAAGAATGCTAAAATGCTCCATGAGATAAGAGGAACAGCAGTCTCTTTTTTAATGTTGCTTTAAATGGATATAAATAGGCATCATAAAAATAACGATCACCAAATTCCACATGGGCTCGAATTTTCAAATTGTTGAGACTCTCTGGTGAAGAGGCTTTGGAAGGAGAGCAGGGAGAACAAAACAAAATGAGATCCTTCTGGATATATACTCACCATGCCTTAACTGTAGTCTACAAACAATCTTTTGAAAACTATAAAAGAGGACAAAGAGATGCTGAGGGACAATGAGCGATACTGAAAGTGGTTTCATAGGACCGTACTCTTTGAAAATGCTTCAGCTGAAGGCTGTAATATGAGTCAGAGAGAGATTAAATGTACGTAGTAAAGAGCATGTGGAGGGCAGCCAATGATGAGAGAGACAGAGACGGAAGGACCTGACCCTGACCTTCCCAATGGGACATCATCACATCACATATGTGGATCCCGCTCTCCTGAAAGGTTGATCGGCTTTTAGAGTTTTAAAAATGGATACCATTCACAATGGATGTTAACATGGACAGGCCCAACAATGACCAGCGGGGAAACTGTCCTCAAAAAACAATTATACAAATAATTTATAACAATGGAGATTGTTACTTGCACAGCAGCAGAATATTCCAGTTCAATGTCGGTACTTACACGTTCAAAAATAAATTCACTATAGGTTGTTTTGTGGCATATTTGCTTTCTTTCAGGATGTACACTTTCTCCTGTATCCTGTTTGTTTGCTGCCCTAAACTGGGTACTGTAGTATGTTGGCCTCAGGGTTGCATTCCTGCATTTTGCTGACAATGTGCTACTTGATCTCTGGTGCACACTTTGGTGATTTGCATGCAGTCAAGTGTGACACGGCCAGGATGAGGGCATATACCTCCACGTCTGAGGCCATGGTTCTTACAGTAAAACAGATTGCTCCCATCATCAGCTGGTTGTAAGTCGTTGCCGTGACTAAAAAGGGTTCTGGTATGTTTAAATTGTATTTCTGGTTGAAGGGAGATGAAGCGTGCAATCCAGGGAAAGCAAAGAGTGTGGACACTGAACCTGAGTGTTGTGTTAAAGAAGGCCTGAAGACATACCTGGATTCAAAGATGAGTTATGTGAAGACCCTCATCCCCACTTTTCAGAAACACAAAGTATAGAGCTGTTCCCCTTCTGATTTAAAAGGGAATCAATCGAGGTAGTTCAGTCGTCTGATTTTGATCGCTCCTGGATGGCCTCACATAACGACACTGGGTGTATCCAACCAAAAAGATACCCAGAACATGTTAGGGAGATTTTTACATCCTTCTGACGTAACTGGGCACACAGCTGCATGGGCTGCTTTTACTGTCAAGTTGTAATGTAACAGTCTGTTACATCTCATTGACGTTAACTTGGGCTACATGCCTGAGTCATAAGAGGCAAATCGGCAATGGCTTCTCATTTTGGGTGTGGACCAAAGACGGTATAAAACATATGAAGTCTCAGTGGCGTCGCCTGTTGGTTTCTGTGGAGGTTTTTTGAAGAAGAACAATGGTGGTCCCCATATTGAAAGTGCTGACTCTACCTAACTTTCGGTTAGCAAGAGTTGAAGCAGTGGCCTTAAGTTACCTGTCAACCAGTTACAATGCTACCATCCTGTCAGCCAATTCAGCCACTCCATAATTATACAAATATATTAAAACTAATAACTCCTAGCTTCATAAAATCTTAATAGATACAGACTGTACCAAGAAACGATACAAATGCTTATATTGACAAAGACTGTACACATATTTATTTCTGCAGCAAATATTTATAATTTTAAAAGGGGGTAAATGGAGAATCTTTGGGATTTGGAGCTGGACTGAAGTATACACTTTTGCTTTGTCCAAATCCAACACCGGAGGTTGCTGGCATGGTTGGGACGTTAAGTTTGGCTGGACTGTCTGATCCTTATTTATATATTTGAATTGTTTTTTCCAGTTGGGTTAAATATTTCTCAATCTGCTCCCTCTACACATTTTGTGCCTGTAATAAAAAGCAGTATGGATTTTATAGATGCGTTTGTCATCCACCATACAAACACTTGAGTAAACTTCATTACTTTCCTGAAGCAGCTGCCGTCTGACAGAACTTTTCTTTTACTTACAAAGGTATTAGTGGAGACCGTCTTCAGGCTTCACATAATTCTCCTTTAAATATTCTACTGGCCGTGGGCAGCTTGCCAAGAGCGTATGAACATACTGAATCAAATACACATTTTATGTATGTGATCACAAAAATAGAAAATGTTTTATTTACATCAATAAGTCATGAATTAATGATTTTTTTCTCATTCCATTTCTTGTTTGGATGTGAAAAGAAATACACATAAAAAGCAGTTTTTTCACTAAGTTTGCAGTCAGAGATTTGGAATTGTCCCTGAATTGACATGATGGATGCAAAGTGGTTTTCCCCCTATATCTTATCCATTATTGTCATTTACCTGCATAAAGACCTCCTTGTTATTCATGTCAACACTGCTGAATAAGATCCTCCTGTGACTCTTAACCACACAGATCTGACTCTCTTTGTCCTTCTCTCTCACCTCTGTGCTAATAGTCAGATGTGTGAATGTTCAAAACTACTCATCTGGACATTAGAGATTAGTCACTAATGTGCTCTAATCATCCTAATAACTCTCCTTTTTGTGATGCGCTAATAGACATGTGTTTCTTTGTGGAGAGAGCAGCCCTCATTATTCCATAAAGGAGGTCAGTTCACTTGGATTGCAGGTGATTTTATATCCATGAGCCTCTCTGTCTCTCTTTAATGTCGGCTAATTGTCACCTTACCGAGCACTAATGAACAGGCAGTATGTTATAAGTGTATGCCAGAGAGTGTTAATGTGTCCATGAGACGCAGAGACAGATCACACGTACTGTGTGTGTGTTAGTGTGTGTGTGTGTATCTGTTTGCATCCAAATGTCCAGATGAAAAATGAGCAAACAAGGCCACAGTGATTTTCTCTTTAACAGTGTCATGTCAGTGCAGACGCTGCTCTGTCTACAGGATTTCATTAGCGCTCATTAATTGGATAACAGAAGATAATTAAGCTATTAATCACGAGTTTATGTAGACGTGCTGCCCACCTCCTCCGAGCCCTGTCCTCTGCCCGCTCTGGTTTTTTTACTCACCGCTGCCTCCATCCACTCTCTCTTTATGGTCCAGAGCGATGACTCCCTCTATATCTGTGTTTTTTTATCACAAAAGGGGTCACAGTAAATCTGTTCTCCAGCAGATCTATCTTCCCCCTACTCTTACCTTCTCTGCTCCACCTTTTCATTTTACTGAACTTTACCCTCCATTTCATTTGTTTTTTTTACATACAACTCTGATCTTTGGGTTTGGATTTCATTTTAACATTTCCTGCTTGGCCTCTGACATGATGTGATCTGACACTTGATAAACTGGGAGAGCCTATAGATTCATTACCACCGCATCAGTCTTAAAGCTGGGCTGCTTAAAATCAAGAAGCCTATGGATGGAAGGTACATTTCCCCCTATATAGTTGCTGCTATTTTTAAACCTTTAAATTCGTCTTCTCTTCTTTTTTGTTCGTATTTAGTATTTGAAATTCCTTTGAAGACAGCTGCACTGTTACCCTGCTGTGACCCTAAATTGTTGCCGTACTCAACGTAAGTCTCATGAGATTTGGTAAATGTGACTTGGAATGAAACCGTTGTCTCTCGTCTCAGCATGCTTGTCTGGCAACTTTCATGAGAATAAATGATAAATTATGAATTCCCAATGACTCCAACTTGATTATTTTACATTTGATGCCTATTTTATCATATTTTCTGTTCATTTTAGTCGCATTTATCTCGTTTCTGATACTGTTTTTTATCTTCTGCTGCTTAGGGAGACGCCTCACTGTTTTGTTGCTTTGGGCAATGACGATAGAGACTTGAATCTAAATCTGAATCTGATAACCTTGGAGTCAGTCACAGCCCGCTCCCCCGACTCTTCTCATTCGATGATAAACATGTCAAAAAGTAAAAGTCGTGAAAGGCACAGTGAAGTCCTGTTTCATCATCATTCACCCATGACACTAAAAGGTTCAACGGGATAAAGTGGCTGTAAGAGAATTCAAGTGTTGAGCTGGTGTAGAAAGGCAGATGCTCCCTCTGCAACCTCACAAGGAGATAAAAATATTCATCCTGAAAGTTTGATTGGGTAACTTGTTAAACTACCTGCACAGGTTTTGTTTACAGATTGTGCACATGGCTTGATTTACATGTATTCTCAGAAAAATAATTTGTGTGGGGTGATTCGTCAGCTCACCTCTCCTCCAGTGACTTTACAAACAGGACTGCTTATTCACACTTTTTAAACCATTCCAAAATATATATAAATGTGTATAAACAACTGTAGTGAGGCATGTTCTTGCTGTTGCTGGGTTTGAGGGAATAGCCTCCCAGTGTTCTCCCTGCTGCAGGCTTTTCCTGTTTACAGGGTGTGAAATTACCACCAGCCACTTCTGATGAAGTCTGACCACAGAGAAGACGTCTGACTGCTGCTGTAACATTTAGTCAGCACTGGATACACCGTGTCAGAACAACCTCTGCAACACCCAAGACTGCCTGTTGTTTCCACGCTGGTGCTCTTACATCTGCTAATTAAAAGCATATGAGAAATATTGTTCTGCTGACACAAGCTTTGAAGCAGGTTTACGTATATTTGTCAACACAAGATGTTTGCTTCAATGGAACAGTTTCCTGGAGTGCCTCAGGGCTCGTTACTGGGACCAGTTTTATTCTCCATAGAGGAATGAATGTAATGATGGCAAGGATAGCTGCCAGTTTGCCACTTTTGGTCCACACAGAAATATCTCAATATGGTCCAGATTCTTGACTATCTGCTAAACTATGGCTCATCCCAACAGCCTTGCCTTTACTTTTTGTTTTCGGGTAACAATGTTCGCATCTTCAGATCCTGAATAGAAAGTGAACATGCAAAATATTTCACTTCCTTTGTCATTCTGGACATGTTAGCATGCTACAACGCCACATGTTTCAATGATAGACTCAGGTTGTAAACTACTGTGTTGAAAAATTAAGATAATAAGGAATTACTAATAACTGCAGTTCCTCAAGTGTCCACTTGAGGCTGGCTCTAAAAGCAAGAGAATCTCCATTAGGTCCCATTTTAAAATGTCAGTCTTTACACCAGAAAGAGACATTTTACAGCCTGTTTAAAAAAATCAGATTTGGTCTGAATAGCTAATGTTTTTATTGGTTCATGCTTTACAGGGATGAGTTTTTGAATAAATTGTCCATTTTTATTTTATCAAGGCTAATACAGTACTCTTGCATAATTAGGAGTGTAGCAGATTTTACTGAGAGACAGGAAGTCGTAGCTGTTAGCTAGGAGGCTTAAGGCCCACCCCAGCTCAACCTCTTTGTTGCTTGGTTGACTGAGACAGCATTTCCAACAACATGGCAACCACCATTTCTGGGCTTCATCACACCTCTTCAGAAACCAATGCTGTCACTGAGACTGTGTCCAAGTTTTTTTTTTACACAATCTGTGGTTTGAACGCAGCCTATAAATGTCCATCCGTACTGAACCATACTTTTCAGAACTGGTTTATTGAGTTCCTGAATTTAACCAAGCATGTCTGATGATGGCTCCCTCACTGCTTCATTACTTATATTACTGTTAGAAATAGAGATGATGGGTTGATGCAATGATCAGGATCATCTTATCTGTATGGCTAAGTGTTGTAAGGTGTTGCCCTCTTTTATCCTCCCTGAAAAAATGATATTCTCTACTTATCTCCGCCCCGTCCTGAACTGAATAACACATATAGAACATAAACTTTGAGCCCTTTCCAGCAGTTCATAGGTCTGTACCCACAGCTGTGCATCAGGTTTCCTTACTCTCAACCGTTCTCTGGTGTGCTGAGCTTCTTCATCCTTCATTACCTCTTCAATCAAGCAGAAAACAGACTGTACTCTTTGGAGAGCACAGGTGGGAGGTATCGGAGAAACTATGCAACACTTTCTCCATCACACTTCTCAAAGTTAAAGCAAACTATAATAAGAGGGGTGGAAATAAAAAAGGCAACAACATAAGTCAGGCTTTGTTTGAATTCTCCTTCAAAAATTGCTTTATAGTCTAATTAGAGCCCAACAGCTAAATGAGTCAATGAATGACATTTATCTGATCTCTTCTCCCCGGTTGATGTTTTTACCATCTTTCCTTTTTCAAGCCCTTTGTTACTTCTCATTTCCCAATTTTTCCCCCTCTAAATGAGAATTAATGTGCTGTCAGAATCACAGATAAAACTCTCTTAAAACATTTGAGTGTTTATTAGAGTCGACTAGAGAAGTGGACGAAAATAAAGATATCTGGAAAAGTTTTTGTACACAGCGCTGGTCTCTTTGACTAAAATGTTTGTTTGAACCAGCTGCATGTGTTTGTCCTCAAAAGCCATACTTTGTTTATACATTATGAGCATATGATGGTTTGCCTGTATAGATTATTGATGTATGTAGTGAGGTAAATGATAAAGTGATCTTACTATCTGATCAGACATTAAGGAAACATGTTGAAGTGCTGGCTTCTCTGACAACAATGCAGCAGCCACCATGTCCTCCTTCTAACTTTAGATTCTGCTCCTGAATGCTCTGGATTTGTTTGGACCAGAGAAGGTAGGCGGTTTTAAGACACCCCCCACACGGCCGTTTTGGACACCCCTTGGTTTGCCAGATATGAGAGCAGTTATCAAACCAACAGGTGTTGCAGCGATGGAAGCGAGCAAGAGAAGTGGTTCAGATAGAAGTGATTGTACCCGACCTAAAAAGCCTCTGCATGTTTCTAATAAGCTCCACGAGCAGAAACGTGCTCAAACTAGGATCAATATTGGAGATGCTTTTTGAAAAATGGAGAGAGGTTAGAACACAGAAAGGTTTACAGACCCATGCAGAGCTGGATAAACACTGAAGCTTCAGAGTCCACCACATGGTGACCTGTGTGAGCATCGACTCTAGAGAGGAGGGGGGGAGAGACAGCTCTCTATGATGATTAGAATTTAGACTGCAGTACCCATTTTAAACACTAGGTGTCAGAGTTACATACTGCTCCTTTAAGTTTCTTTTCCATAGAATCTCAACTTCAAATCTTGATTAAGTAGTTTCAAGATTTGTATTTGTCACACACTCGTACAGATGTTCAGTGAAATGTAGAAATGTAAAGCCTATTCCTCAAGGCCATGCAATAACAAACAGTTAAACATTACTCTTAGATACAAATATACAGTAACCTGAAACCTTACTTAAAACAGTAATCAAGTAAACTTTGCTTTGACTTTTGTCAGTTTTATGTTCTTGTTTTCAAACCAGGACATAAAACTGCATGATGATGGAGTTTTGTCTCAACTTTAAAGTCTAAAATTGAAAGTTTTGAGGGAAAAGATAAAAAACAGATGTGAATATGTCGGGATAGATTAAATCACTTCTGACATTTGAGTCTCAGCTCCCTGTCTGTTGTTGATGGTGCTTTGGGGACAGGTGGAATATGCCTGAACTCAGCGCTCATGTTTCTTTGTTTCTGACATGTTTTGCTAAAGGAATGCCTCTCCACATCAGTCACTCTCAAACCCAACAGGAACTTGACAAATTGCATTTTCGTCTCAATGACTGACAGCCACTCAGCACACATCACTCGTGAATATACCCCCGTTTGACTTTTTTTTTTCTTTCTTATCCCTGAACAACACAAGAAGTCTTTCCACATATTTTCCATTGGCATCTCTGAAATTGGTAAGTCAAACCACTCAGGAGGCGCCTTGTCCTGCAGTAACCCCCCCTCCCTTCACTCCAGTCACCTGACCTTCCCTTCAACCTACCTGTTCAAACTTTTCTCATCAGTCCTGCAGACATTTCAGCAGCACTTTTAACTCACACCCTGTTAGTTTGTCCTGCTTCAATCTCGCCTTGAGTTTTGCATTAGAACTTCTGTCACCTGAGCCAACCTGAATCAGCTTCCTGCTTCTCTACCTGTACTCATACCTGCCTTTAACTGTGAGTGTTTCTCTCGAAATAAATCACTGAAATCATCACGCCTTCCTGCTTGTCTGCAATTGGGTTCAATTCCTTAATGCCTGGGTCACATCACTGCTGAGTAATTCTGACTCTGTTTGAATTTCATTTATGAGCACAGTCCTAAGAGGCCCTGAAAGGAAATTCATCAGGTACAGGTTTGGTTTTTTTTACATGATAAAGTTTAGTGTTGACTTACCGCTGAATGAGACATGAGACGGCGCTCATGCATGTAAGTGAGGGGGCGTGGCTTTAGAGAGAGCACAGAGGGGAGGGGGTGGGTGCAGACAAAGCACAGAGGGAATGCTACTTTCAAAATCATGCTAGTTTTTTTTTTTTAAATACCCACCCTGCCTTTAAGAACCTGGTGCCTTTCTTCAATGTAGTTTTCTTATGTATTGAAATTTGCAAAAATATTGATACAAAACAAAAGAGAGATAATCACAGACTCACTGACTGCATTCAGTCAGTTGTGCCCCCCCGACCCTGACCCCGAACAGGAAAAGTGGTAAAGATAATGGATGGATGGTTTATGGTATGAGATAGGACAGTCGCTATAGATATCAGGGTGAGAGAGAGAGAGGGGAACGACGTGTTTGAAAGGAGCCACAGGTTGGATTTGAACCCAGGCCCCCCCCCTTATGGAGGAATATGGCCTCTGCACATGGGGTGCATGCATCAACCACTAAGCCACCAGCACCCCAAATTCCTTACATTTTCAACCCTCACCTCACAGTACGAGAACTTCTTCTTCAAAGTTCACCAACTTTTACTGATTTTTCTTTCTCTGGGCTGTCAAGCTGCAGAAAGGGATCCATAAGCTGTTAAAAAGTTAATGTACAAATGTTTCCGTTCCCCAAATCAAAAGCTTCACACTTTCATCCGCTCTCACTCGGGGAAGGATTCAGTGTTTGGAGGTTTCAGGGCCGACTGATTGTGCTCCATTCATTATCCTTCCTATAAGTCAGTGAGGCAGGCCTGGTGGAGCGTTTGTACAAGAATCAGCCTCCAGTCAACTTCTATTCACTTGAGGCATTGAAAGTGAACTCCTTGACTGTGTTGTGTGTGTGTGTGTGTGTGTGTGTGTGTGTGTGTGTGTGTGTGTGTGTGTGTGTGTGTGTGTGTGTGTGTGTGTGTGTGTGTGTGTGTGTGTGTGAGCTCACGTGTATCTATCTTTGTGAGGACAATGTGTTTTAAACCTTCAGAGTAAAAGACATTTTTTGGGGGGATTGTGAAGATATTTTGTTGGGTACTTACTTCTTCAAAGGGCATATAAGGTGGATTTATTTAGACTAGTTTGCCTTTCTGTCACTCATAACTTTTCTCTAAAGGAACAAAGTTTTTTCCAGTCTTCAGTCTTAACAAACAGACAGAGGACACTGGCGGACTCAGGATGTTTTAGGGCCAGGGGCGTAAATATTAAAAAGGGCCCCTGCTCTGTGGGGTGGGGCACCAGCGCAGAAAAAGTTGCCACACATTTATAGTGAAATAGTTAGAGCCAGAGGGCACCCTGGAAGACACTTCATCATGATAGATCTACCACAGGGGCATCCAAGAGGGCACTTTCACTGCAAAGAGTAGGGCATAGGGGGGCGGGGTTAAAATCAAGAAGGTGCGGAACTTCGGATATCAGCTTTGTCAACAATAATGGCGGAGGAGTAACTATCTAACAAGGCGTCCAATGAAAGTGTACACACATTAAACTGCATATACAAAACAAACCATATGACGTATTTTTGTAGGCCAACCCAGAAGTAGCATCACCATGGGGTCTAACCAGAATCCTCCTATGGGATGTTTTCATTGGATTTTGGATCATTGCAGAAAATAATCTCTGTGGCAAACGCACGTTTCTGAAGTGTAGGCGTTTTGTTCAGCAGGATAATCTTCACAGATGAACGCCATTTTTATGATGTTTGAAGCGTTAATGCGGCCGACAGAAGTAAAAAGCTAACGTTATGCTACAAGCTAACTACACCACAGTCGGATGATTGTGACGTCACTAGCTTCAGACGATCTCCGATAAATTAATCCACGTAGCTTAATAAATAGTTTACTAACATAATATTCACCTTAACCTAAAGATTAAACCTACAGGAGACATCTCCGACTAGTGAGAGAGTTCCCGCCCTCTGTGTCCGGCGTGATGACGTTTAATGTCCCCAACGACCGCTGTAGTCACATTTAGCCACTTGTTAGCAACCGCCTTTTTAAAGACGAGTAAAAACTTCAAACTTCACAAGTGGAGGTATTACCTAACGTAGTTTATGTGGTCTAACTAAACACCAACATCTCTTCAGCTTGTGTTAACCACAGACCTTATTTCAGGCGTCTAACCACAAACCCCCATTGACTTTTAGACGTTAGACCCCATGGCGCTCAAATGCTAACTTACTTCCTGGTTTTAGGACTCATTCCTGTGGCGCTCTATTGTCCAACAACAAACTCAACAGGAAGTTGTTATTCTGTACTTTTTTCAGACGATGTTTGAAATCAATTCTAAAAAAAATACCAAAGGGTGTGACTGACCGTGTGATTAGTGTCGATCTGTTCATGTGACCATGTGTATGGTGAGGGCCGGGGGGCCAAACTCAGAATTGGGTCATAAGGGAGGTGTGTCTGTGTTAGCAGTGGTAGGGTCAGGTGTTTCTCCTCTCTGCTGCAGCCCTTATTCAAACACATAAACAGGTCTGTTATTGTTGCACCCTAATTTAAAAAAAAGAAAGTCTGTGAAATGGCAGCTGGTATTCTAGAGAGGGATTATGGTGGTGAGAGTTGGGCACGTGGTGATTGAAGGTTTGGTTTGTTTTTGAGGAAATGTCGACTACTACTACTTCTACTACGCCCTCCAAATGATAATCCTTAAATCACAAACACGCACACAGGATGACCTTCCAGCCGTGCACGGCGTCCAGATTTATTCAGATTAATGTGTCTCTATTGGCAATGTTAAATAAGTTTATAATACTTCTATGACTTTCAGCAGTATTATTCTCCCTGAAAGGTCAGTCGTGGGGTTTTTGTTTTTGCCTCAGATGTGTTGCTATTATGCGTTGCGTGTGACATTTTGTGGATGGGATTCAAAAAGCACCGCCGCACAGATATTTCCCCCTGAAAGGACGCACAGACCACCAAATGTAAACAGAGAGAGGAACCAGGCGGGGGAACAGCAGGCCTGAAGGGAAATATCAGCAAAGATTCATGAGATGTCCCGCGTTCTCTCTCTCTCTTTCTCTCTCTCTCTCTCTCTCTCTCTGTCTCTCTCTCTCTGTCTCTCTCTCTCTCTCTCTCTCTCTCTCTCTCTCTCTCTCTCCAGTGGGGGAGGGGGGGTGTCCAAAGTTTAAAAAACCAGGAAGTTGTAGCGCTGATCTGAGATGTTACTGAGGTGTGAACCCCAAAGCTTTTGTATTCATTATAATTAACTAAAGACTTTCATTGAAAGGTTTTTGTTTAAAGGGATACTTCACCCATTTGCATTAATCTTTGTATCATTAGAAACCTGGTAGTATTTTTGAATGGTCGTGCATCCCGCCCTCATTTTCCCCTGAGATGGGAAATCTTTGTATTTCTGAGTCTGAGGAGCAAAAATCGTCATTTTGTGTCACTGAAAGCTGTTTGAAACTACAAAGCTAGTTCCTCATATTTTCGACCACTGAAGCTACAGACCAATCACAGATCAGTGGGTGGGCCCTTAGTCACAGAATCGAAACTTAACGTCCGCCATATTGCTTGGAAGCTATGCTAACAGGCTCTATGGAGAAAGCTGATAATGGCGAAAAAATATAAATATAGCGGCGAGACGCATTTCACATTTCTACTACATATATGACCCAATGTCAATACAGATTCATGTTTCAACGGGTGAAGTATCCCTTTAATCACTCAGCATGGGTTCCTATTGGCTCAGAGGGAGAAATGGAGCCAATAATGTGAAGGAAACATGTTAAATATTTTCACAAACTCTGTCTTTCCGGCCTCTTTAGTGGAATCACTTCCTGCCTAAAATGACGTATGGCAGCTGTTGCCTTTAAAGCTTTCACAAAGTTAGATTTTCTTTCCTACAATCAGATGAATTGCAAACGATTGCATGGAGCGTGGAGATACGATCACACCTTAATAGCTGTGCATCATTACTGCGTCCCTGTAGCCAAGGCCGGGGAATGTAATCTCTTATCTCCCCCAGAGCAGCAGAATCAATAAAAACACAGTTTATCAAAAGACGACGTGAACAAGTTTTTTTTTTATAGACACCTCCCAGGGGAAGGAGGTGAATCAGTAAAAAAAACACAATTCAAGTTTAATCTTGGAGGCAGACACACTCAGCTGCTTGTGTCAACTTCATTCTCTGGAAAGCTCGCACACTGTTTATGCCAGCGAGAGACAAAGAAGAAGTCGTCTGAGGACAAATGTGAGACGGAAAGTTCAAGAGTTTAGAGCTAAAAGGAGTTTATTCCAGAAGAGGCAATCCTCATTTTCCTCTTCACTCATACACAAAACGTTTGTTATTTTCTGGTTAGACGAAAACCTTCATTATAAATGCTCAAACATGAACTTTTTAAAGGTCACATATTCTGTGAAATCCACTTCACCATGTTCCTCTAACTCTAATATGTGTCTCTAGTCTGTCTACAAACCCCCCAATGATGAGAAAAGTCCATCCTCTCCGTCTTCTGCCTGCTCCACTTTTCAGAAAATGTGTGCTCAAACAGGCCGTTTAGAGATTTTCCCTTCATGACATCACAAAGGGCAGTAGCCCCTCCCACAGGTGGGTGACACTCCCACAGCTAGGTGTTTGTTCTGCCCTCTGAGTCTGCCTTCTCACCATAAACAATAGGACATGGAGCGAGAAAGACCAGAGTACACCCAAGTCCTTCCAGAGAGGGGGGCGTGATCAGACACAGCTCATTTACATATTTAAAGGTACAGATGCAGAAACAGCTTGTTCTGAGCAGGGCTGAAATAGAGGGGTTTATAGACATGATCAAATACAGGATCAGAGTGGATTTAGAACAAGAAACTTCACACACATGTTTTGAGGAGCTCTGAGACTTATTCACACTGAAGAAGAGGAGGAGGATATGTGACCTTTAAAACTTTACAAACGGTCATTCTGACCTCCAACCTGTAACCAGGCAGAGTTTGACTATTTCTGAACAAAGCTTCACTTTTCAATGTTCTGGTGAAGCCTTGAAAAATAATCCTGCTCATATATTTAATTGTTAAAATGTGACAACTGTGTTTACACTTCATGTCTGATCATTTCATCGCTTAATTTGTAGCCACTGATTTTAGCTGACCGGGAACAGGAGCCGGAAACCAGTAGGCTACTTTAATCCATTCAGACACATTTAATGAAAGCGTTTTAAATGAGCATTGACAGCATTAAGTCAACCAATTACTCAACACCTGCTCTTTTAAAAGGCTCTCTTTTATCCAGCAAATCACTGTGTTGGTCGTCATGGATTTGTGACTCATTTTACACCGAGGCTGTTAATTTATTTTTACACATTTCACTTTCTTTACCTTTTCCCTCTCGGCGCTCTCCCTCTGACTTCAAAGTCTCCGCGTAACAGGGTCCCTGACCTTGAGCACTGCCAATAACAAGCCTTTGAAAGTGAAACTGGAAAGATCACACATTCCCAGCAATGCTCTCTCTCTCTCTCTCTCTCTCTCTCTCTCTCTCTCCTTTCGCCCCCCACTGCTGCTCCGACACTCAGCTCTCATCCCCTTTGCTGTCAATCAGCAGCGCTGCAGAGGCCGCCGCTGCCTTCAGCTTCACCGGGGCTACAGAGCCACTGTTCACAGAGACAAACACACACAGTCACAGAAAGTGTCTCAAGTTTGTGACAGTGGGCAAAGTTGTTGTTGCCTCCACATCAAGAGAGTGACCTTGGGTTTTTGTTGTCAAGTTGATGCAAGAGATCGTCCGTAAAAAATACCCCCAAAACTTTACTCCATGGACCACTTTCAACAAACACACAGCGATGGTAATGAGTTCTCATCCCACACCCAAAAGTCTCGGACCTGTAGTGGGTTCTGCCTACAAAGGAGAAGGATAGAGACAAACAAACAACAACAATGATTAACATAGATTTAAAGCTACAATTTTGCTAAGGTATGTGTAGTAATAGTAGTAACAGCTAGTGTGATAATAGAGTCGAGAAGCTCTAAAGTCCATCTATCCATCCATTATCTATACCGCTTTTCCTGTTGGGGTTGCGGGGGGGGCTGCAGGAGATCCCAGATGTCATTGGGCGAGAGGTAATTGGTAATTTAACTCAAAAGTACGACTCAAAACACAGTCTTCGGTAAGGGAAAAAAAACAGTCTTTACTTTTGACAAGCAGACAGAAAATCCCAAAAAAGGGAACAGGCAAAGTCGACGTCAAAAACAAAGAGAAACAAAAGACTTGTACGCTTCACACAGAGGTCAAAGACGAACTGTCACAGAAAGGAAGGGAAAGCCACAGACTAAATACTAAGGTGAGGGGGGAAACACATGCGGGCAGGAAGTGAAGGATCTGAAATGAGAGGAGAGGTTAGTGACCGAAAAACAGGAAATAATACAAGTAGAAATGAAAACATAACCTAAGACACAGAGCTGGACATGACACGTCCACACCGACAATCCAGAGAAACCTAAAACACATGGGACTTCAGGGGCGCCCAGGACGATATATGGTAAGTAACTTAAATGATACATGAGTGTGTGTAGTGAGATCTGTCTTGGCCGTTAGCTGGTAATGACGGTTCTGGAGCAGCTTGTTTTAGCCTAACGAGAGCCGCAGCCGCTGTGACTTCAAACCTGATTTTTTTTAGCCGGGGTAATACGGAGCCCTGACAAGCCTCTTTAAAGCTGTAATCCTCCGCTTAAAGAGGCAAAACCCCCGTGCCAGCTACCATATCATTACAGCTGCTCTGAGACATGCTGATGTAGCCGTCACACACAGCCCCTCTTTCATCTCACATGGACTCTGTTGCTTCCTGCACATAAGAAAAAAAATCGCAACATAAGCTGTTTTAATGGACGCCTTCCAAGCCCCCCTGTTGCATACATAAAGAGCATGTGTTGCACACGTAGGACGTAAATCCTCATCTTCATTTCAGTTCTGACACGGCGATGCCAAGTGCTCACTGCTTTGAAGTTTTCTGCAAGTAAGCATGAGTTACAGTATGGGAGGCGCTCCGACAGCATGTGGTGTGTGTAAAGTTTCTGGAGGTGATGTGATTTTGTCTGATCCATGCCCAAACACACAAGAACTTCATCATGAAGCGTGCGTCAAAGGTGGAGTTTTAGTCCCATTTTCTAATTATTTTAAATATCTTGTGATGAAAGGAAAAAGTAAAAATCAAGTTGGTTCACAGAAATCTCAGATGTCACATTGACAGGAGTTGATTTTTTCATTCTTTTGAAGCGTCAGGAGCTGTTTTTACTACGTCATGTAGCGGTCCACTTCCTTATTTGAGCATCTCCCGCGGACCATAATGGAGTACACATGAATGGTTCCCAAGACCACCTCTTCAAGAGGACTCGGGCACAGTACCTGAGTACAGTACGAGTACAGTACGTTTATGTTTTCACTTATCAAATTAAGCGGACTTTGGGGTCACGCATACTCGGATCTAGGTCCGGGTCTCTAATGTGAAACCAGCCTTAAAGGCTTTATATGCCTTTAAGTCCCACTGTCTGTGATGTTTTCAGAGTTTTCAGAGTCCTATCTTCAGTTTGTTTACATCGCCGGGACGGCCGGCTGACTCCTCCCCTCGTGTATAAAAGTTGTTTAATTGAGGGACTAGAGAAAAGAAGAATAACATACTGTACTCACTGCTTAACTGTGTTTCTAGATCACGCTCATTTCAGGTAAATTTACATGCAGTGTGAAGATACGAGCATAATAAAGATCGCTAGCATTAGCATGCTAACACAACAATGCAGCACGAGTTGTTTTGGTTTCAAGCTGGTGCTCAAGGGCGACATCTGCTGGATCAAAAAAATCACATATAAAGCCTTTAAAGATGCCGTTAACTAGCGTGTGTATTTGCATAAAAAAAAGCATAATAATCAAATATCAATGGTTTGAAAGTGATGTGAAGTCTTCAAACGTCTCAGTGTGTGTCTTCTTCCTGCTCACCAGCGGCCTCACTCCTTTCCCTCACAGCTCCGTCCGAGCTTAGTAAACACCCTGAAACTGCAGACACAGCATTTCCTGCAGAAGAAGAAGAGCTGCAGGCAACAGGTGCTCCGAGCTGTTTGTGCACTGCAAGTGAAAGTCCAAAACACTTAAAGTTAACCTTTCACCGTGCTGCCGTCCTGTCATATGTAAAACCGCCAATTACTGTACGTGCGCCCCATTATTGCCTCTGTGGCCTAGTGGGGAAAGCAAAATGTATGCGGCCAAACATGCTCCTTAACTGCCTGTTTGGTCTGCATATTCTGTTCTTGTTCATTGCAGTTTAGTAGCTCCTTATCTCCAGGCCAGTGTCTCCTAACTGCCAAGATAAATAAAGCAAACTAGCCCGAGCAGACGGCAGAGTATTCATCCAGAGAAGTTGTGACCTTTTCTGCAGAGTGTCTCCGCACAGAGCCGAAGCCCTGGCTCTTTAAGCTGGCTAATGATCCATAGAGGAGCCCTGTGGCTCAACCTCTGTAATTATACTCTCTCTCTCTCTCTCTCTCTCTCCGTGTTTCTTGAGCTCGCCCCTATCACTCTCTGTCAGCCTTTCCTGTCACACAGACACACTTGTGCTTCCTTTTGCTCTCTGTTACGCTTCCCCTCCTCTCTCCTTTTTGTTCTGTTCCTCTCTCTGATCCATCCACTGTTTGCTTTTATCCCTCTGTTTGTCTTTGTTTCTCTTCCCCCCCTCTCTTGTCCTCCCTCATCCCTCTGTCTCCTGCAGATTAATTACGCTCTAATATATGCGCAACTCTCCTCCCAGGGAACCCTCCTCTACATCTCAACCCCCCTCCTACTCTTGGGCTGAAAAATGGAGCCGCTTCATTCTCAGCACGGGGCGGCCCACATGGGTGGAGCAGCAGCCTCAAAGGAGAGACTCTGGAATAGATGACAACCTGCCAGTCAAGTTTGGGGCTGCAGACTTGATATGCACATTTTATTTTGCCTCCACTCAGGTTTTTTAAAAACAACAGTTTCTGTTTGTGCTTTTCCTCAAACAACCTGTGTTATTTTAAACCTTTATGCTTCATTTTCTGAATATGTTTGCTGTCATTTGATGGGCTTACATTTTTATTCAAACTGTCTGACAGCTTACATGAAAGTATAACTGCAGAGAGAGACCCTTTTGTTCAGCCAAACACATCTGTAGCTTCATCTGTTTGTTTTTCAAAACTACCAGACTTCAGGATCTTTAGCTTCATGGGGACTAAAAGGTCAAACCCTGCCCAAACTTACCCTTTAAACCTATTTATCATGCATGGTTTAGTGTTTTCTGCTGTGCAGTCGTTCATGTGAGCTGTGCACACACTGATGCTTTTTTTTACACGACTGAAGTTTTGAATTTGAATTGAATAAACAGACAATTAAACAGTGTTTAAAACAAATTGGAGCTCCGCTAGCCTGCGTGCCCCATGTACAGAGGCTGAAGTCCTCCGAGTGGGCGTCCCAGGTTTGAATCCGACCTGTGGCTCCTTTCCAGCATGTCATGCCCCACTCTCTCTCTCTCTCCATGATTTCTGACTATCCTGTCCTATCTCTAAATAAAGGCACAAAAAGCCCAAAAATTAACCATAAGATCAACAAATCACAAACTGTAAAATGTTTTTTTTCAGTAATTTAGCCTTGGAAAAAGTCTTAAGTTTGCTGTTTCTGACATTTATTCAAAGCACCTGACCCCAACATGAATGATATTTGTTTGTAGGGATTGGATCCATAATGCTGTAGGACATTTTTAATAACAACCTCAGAACATGGTTTCACAGCTACATGCTGAAGCTATATCTACCAGGAAGTTCCAAAACTCTCCGTTTAAAATATATCTCAGAGTTAGAAGCGGTAGAATTCACCTTTCGAGTAACCTGAAGAGGACCTGAAGGCAGCTTAATGAAGTATGAACGTCTGTCTGGAGGAAAGGTCAGTGTCTCACTGATCACTGCAGAGAGTCTCTAATGGGAACGACCAGTTTGTCCCTCTGGGATTGTGATGAACAGAGTCACCATTAGCACTTCCTTCAGGGGCAGAATACTGAGGTCACTTTAGGTTTTTAAAAGGTACCCACACACACACAAAAAGCAACAGACGTTAAAGTCAAGCACATTTAAAACAACTCACATTGTCCAGAACAGAAAGAACAGAAAACACAATGTAGCCGTTTAATGCTCGGAGATCGTAGTGGACGCATGCAGACACTTTATGCACCATGCAGCAGTCACAGTATATAAACATCACTCTCCCTCCTATTGGCTCGAGGTAAATTCTCCTGAGAATATCCTGCTGCGTTCTCACATCAGCTCACTCGGACTTGCTGCAGAAAAAAAACTAGGGGTCTGTCAGGAGAAACTCCAGGTGAAGTCGGAGTGAAAAATGTGTCTGTTTGTGTTCACACATACAGCTCCTCAGGGAAATTCTTCAGGAGATTTCTGCTAGTGTGAAAACAGCAAAAGTCTGTCAATGACAAAAACAACAACTTTCAGTGGATGTAATTTGATTACCTTGAAGCCATTACAGCCTGTGCAGCTAACCCAGACTGAAGACATCTGCTGTTTAAACACAGAGGTATTTTCCCTTTAAGCTAACCTGAAGGGAACCTGGATGTGTGAATTATTATCTCGTCTGTCTGGAGAAAAGGTCAGTGGTATAAATTATCCCGGCAGAAAGTCTCTAATGGGCCCAATCATTTTGTTCCTCTGTCACTGTGATGAACAGCTCAGCCATCTTTACTACACTGCAGAATAATCCTTTTCACTTTACACAAAGTTATTTATACATTCTGTCATTTTAAAGTTTAACACTTTGTGTTTGTTCACAATTGAAGCATCTAATAGTTAACCTATTGCGCTGATCCCCATTTTAAAACTCACATAAAATGTAACAATGCTGGATGCCCAGACTAAACGTGGACAAAGTTTCTGATCATGACGTTGTTGGAGTAATCCCAGGATACGTCTGCAGAGGGCGCTAAACAGCTTGTTCTGCAAATCATGTCATAGTTCCCCGATGTGAAACCATGAATTCCATGAGACGGCAGCTTCAAGTCTCTATCTAAGATGGTGAATCCTCTTATATAGACTCTCTTCTCCCAGCTCTGGAGAGCAGCCCTCCCCTGGCAGCCCTGCAGTGTCGGCCCCACTGGAGACTTCCAAAGCGCTGGCCAATCAGAAGAAAGTGGGCACATTGGGAGGGGGATCTTAAAGAGACAGCAGCTGAAACAGGCAGAGGCTGAAATTAGGGTTTTTAGTGACTCCAGTTTCAGATTAATAAGGAGGTTTTTGAGTTGCAGATCATGCAAAGCTGCTCTGAAGGTTTCAAAGACTGACCACATGAAAGCTGAAAACGAGGACCTTTGAGAAGAAACTCTTAATGCTAATGTGTGTTTACAGAAAACTGTGATTAATGCGGGGACGCTTGATTAGCTTCTATATGCTAATCAAGCAACAAATTATTATTTTCTGGTAACAAAGGGTTCAACAACCTTGACTTCCCTCACAGCAGAAAGGTAGATTCAAATATGTCAAACCTCCCTCAAACATCCCAACGTGTCAGACTTTGGGAAACTTTACAGACTTGGCTGCTGTCATGTTTTTTTTCTGCTAGCTTGATGGACACACTCGCAGGGCTAAAAATAGCACATGGATGCAGCAAACCTGCAGCAGTTCTATCCACCAGCATTAGTAGTGAATAACATTTAGATATCACAACGTGTACTAACCAAATATAAAAAATAACAGAGCTCAATGATGTGGCTGCAACCGTGTCAACTCATAAATGAGCTGAGACATCTGTTTGATTTGTCCCTAGTGACCCCCCCCCCCCCCCCCCCCCCCCCCCCCCCCCTACATACAGAAGTCTAAACTCTGCATGAAGATGGTGGAGAGGGTCTTCTTATTTTTCATTCAAGTGGATGACAACAATCATTTGGCAATGTTTGACTATTCCCCCAGCCTGTTTTCTGTTCACAATGCTGATGATGCAAAACCAGAACAGATCATCATTTCTGCTCTACCAATTTTAGTTCTATTCTGCAGACAGGTGTAAAAACATCAAAGCAACATCACATCACAACCCTTACAAATCAAAGATGAGGAAAGACACTCTGGTTGGCTTGAAGGGAAATACGACGAGTTAAGATTAATGCAACACCGCTGCCATCGTGGCGTAATAATAGTTATCTGCCATGAAATCACTTCAGCTTTACAACCTGTCGACACAAACCGATGCTGTTTACTCACACAGGAGGAGAAAACAGCTCTTAGAATAACTATCATCAAACATTATCAAGGGGGTATCAGATTTTATTTTTTCATAAAACTTGCAGATTTTCTTATTGTGTTACTTGTGAACACATGGGACGCAGCGTCAGACAGACAGCCGGCTTCAAAGTGAAGAATGCAAATCAGACATTATTATTCACCTGTCGGAATCCTTCACTTGTCTCTGTTCTCTTCGGGGTTTGTTGCCCCGACTGAACTGCAAGCCAACACCTGCCCCCCCATCCCCAAACCCCACCCCCCCTCAGCATCCATAGCATCAGCACCCAAAGGTGTTCAACAAATCAAGCTTAAGGTGCGTAATCCTCATCGAGCTGACGGAGAGCAAAGGCTGAGGGCCCGTTTGATGATATTCAGATATCCTGTGTTTCACTGCTGTCACCATTTCTGTTTGATTCTTTAAAGATGAAGATCAGCTTCAACCGGTTTGAGCTGCAACATGTCAGAGTGGCAGAGTTTATATATGGCTGAGGTTAACTGCAGTTTAAAGCTACTATTACCTCCAATTCATTACGGGCCCAATTGACTTCAAAGAGGACATATTCTCCCCCCCTCCACTTTTTCAAACAGCCCCCTCCTCCACCTTTTCAAACAGTCCCCTCCTCCACCTTTTCAAACAGTCCCCCTGTGGTCTAAATGAAACATCTGTGCTGTGCTTTGTTCAAAATATAACATGAATCAAGCACCAGAGGAGGTTTGTGACCCTGTATAAACCAGCTCTCTCAGAACGCTCCGTTTTGGTGTGTGTGTCTCTTTAAATGCAACGAGCCCCCCCCCTGAGTTTTCCCAGTAGACATCACTCCTCTGTAGAGAGAATAAAAATGGCGGACCTGCTCAAAAGTTTTGTTCTATGCTGGGGGTGGAGTCCATGGGTGGAGATACCAGGGGAGGGGAGGGGATTTTTTTTTTTACCAGAATCCCACTGTGACATCACAAGGAGAGCACATTAGAAACGGAGCATTTATCTCTGTGTTGTAAGACTTATGCAGACCACAAACAAAGGACTGGATGGGTTTATTTCACATGTGGGTCAGTAGACTCTCAGGTTACACAGATATATGTTCACAAACACTGTGGAAGAGGATTTATCATGATATGTCCCCTTTAAATAAGAACGCCTCAAATCTCAGTGCACCTTGAGACACACTGTCCATCATATGAAAACTTTGAGCAGACAATACCAATACATCAACATAACCCAGGACAGGTAAAAAAGATGGACTCTCATAATTTCCTTTATTACATAAAAGGAGAAACACGCCTTGTTTTGTTTTGTCTTATTTTCTCAGACTGTCCTCTTTTTGCTGTTCTTGAAGACGTAATATTTGTTTATTTTGTCTGAATTCAGAAGAAGTGCAGGCCGAACTAAACTCATGTTCTTTACATCTTCAAGAACAGCAGAGAGAGTATGTTTGAGGAAAAGGTCCATGATTCTGGTTCAGAAGGATTTAGTGTTATGAGGGGAACTCTCTCCTGCTGCACATGGAGGAGAGACAATCATCTCAGTGCAGGGTCAGGTGTGTGTGTGTGTGTGTGTGTGTGTGTGTGTGTCTAATTCTCCCTGATTGAGAACAGGTGAGGGAAGTCTATATATACGACTGGGTGTCATGGCTTTGTTCATCCCTCTTCCCATCAGTCCACATGGATCCATGTGCCTCCTCTTCACATGAAAAAACAGAAACATGAAAGAAAGTGCAGCCGTATTTTAGACCTTTTTTTTTCTTCTTCTTCTTCTCTGTGTTAATAAGAAAGAGCCAGACTTGAATACTGATCACTGTACCCCTCTAATAATCCCATTACACTGTAAAAGATGGCGGCAGGGCTGGCGTCGCTCTGGCAATTAATCAGCAGCATAAGAATCATCTGCTCAGAGTGTCAGCCAGGATGTGACGGGTTGAAAGAAGCATGTAGTTCAGATCATGGTTTTATTTGGAACATGGTTAAAAAAAGATCTGTGATGGTGCATTTAGCGTTTCAGGTTAGGGATGTTTTTTCAGTTGCTGGAGAGACTGTGGGGTTTGATTCTGCATGTCTTTAAAAATGACTAAATACTAAGCAGATACTAAACGTCTCAATCCATGCATCTCACTTTTTCTGAAGCAAATCAACAATCACGTTATCAAATCCTCCTCATTAGCAGATCATGAAACTCCCAGCGTTTCCTTTAAATCACCATCAGTGGCAGGATCTATAATCTGCCAAGTAACTTTTTGAAGTATCCATGGTGGCTGTCTGCCTCCCATCTATGATAACAAGCGTGCAGATCTATAATTTGCTAAGCCTTTCTTTTATTTTCAGCGTACAAACGGGCCTCACCATCGCTGCTGCTGCTGCTGCTGCTGCTGCTGCTGCTGCCATGGAAATGAGCTGAAGGCAAAGACAAACAAGCGACAGCGCCAAGTTACTGTTGTGTGTTTGCCTGATTCGCTGATGAAGTTGGATAAGTGCTGATTTATTCTCGACTGAGGATTCACGGCGTCTGCGAGCGCCCGGAGCTCTCTGAGGGGAGGAGCTGAGCGATATTTCTGTCCAAACGCTCCATAACTCACCGTGCATGGGGAGGGAGAAGTTATAGCGTGGGAGGAAACTTGGTGATCACTTTTTCTTATTTATCATCACTTTTAAAACGTTGACAGCGACCCCCCAGCCTCCGTGATGCAGCATCATGTTATATATGGAATCTTTCACATAAACTGTAAAGTCCATATACTGAATCTTTCAGAATAAAAGAGCTCTGGCAAACTGGCCTGCGGTGCTGTGCATTCTGGGATTTGGTGTCTTTCATCCACATGAGCCAAAAAGACACTTTCTGCCTTTTCTCGGCCAAAAGGCTCCAACTTCAAAATGTATTTCACATTTCTACATATATGACCCAATGTCAACACAGATTCATGTTTCAACAGGTGAAGTATCCCTTTAAGGTGCTGTTTAATTTAGTCTGGGGAAAAAAAGAAAAGAGTCTGTGTTGAATGACAACACATCCAATACATCATGAAACACAGCAGGCAACAAATCAACCAGGAAGTGACGTTCCTACAGGAACAAATTAAGTGTGTGTGTGTGTGTGTGTGTGTGTGTGTGTGTGTGTGTGTGTGTGTGCGCTCCAAAGTCAGTGTGATGAATTCCTGCACACCGGCCGTATCTGTCAAATAAAGTCATCGTAGATGAATGAAGAAAAGATTCCTACTCCGGTTTATTATGTGTGTGTGTGTGTGTGTGTGTGTGTGTGTGTGTGTGTTTCATTAGAGATCAGACAGACATTAATCATGTTATGTACAGGGTGTGTGTGTGTGTGTGTGTGTGTGTGTGGAGAGAGAGCAAACACACACAGACATAAACACAGGGACACTAATCAGGTTATGCAGCTGAGTGTGTGTGTGTGACTGTTGAGGCAGGAGCCAGACAAAACACACACACACACACACACACACACACACTAACCCAGTTATGAAGTACAGCCTGCTGCAGTGTGTGTGTGTGTGTGTGTGTGTGTGTGTGTGTAGTTTGATTATTGAGCTGAGGCAGATAGACACTTCACACTTTCTAACACACACTAAAGTGTTGGTAATTGAGCCACAAACAGGCAGCTTGTGCCCACACACACACACACACACACACACACTGTAACCAGGTTATGGAGGTGAGCGTGACTGTTGAGGTGGGAGACGTGGCCGGCCGGCTTCTCTCAAACTTTATTACACTGCCTCACTCATTCACACTCTATTAGAGAGAGAGAGAGAGAGAGAGAGAGAGGTGGAATTAAATTGAGTTGAAAATGACGCAGAGAGATCAGGGATTTTGGGAAACACAGAAGGCCAGAAGTGAGAGATAACTGTCTCAGACAAAAGAGGAGAAAGTAAAGAGAATAAGAGACGATGAGAGCTGTAAGGGGTCATGCTGGTTTCTGATTGGTTGGCCGGTTTCTGTTTAATTTGTATATCCTGAATGTCACAGTCACTAACTTGATTTCAAACACAGGTCAGTGATGATACGACTCCTCAACTGTCAGCCCCGATCCGTCTTAAAGAGTCCATATTCTGCCCTTTTTGGGGTTCTTATATTTAATCTATGTTCCTACTTTTGTACGTTCACAATAACTAAAGTCTGAAAAAAGTGTCTGTTTTCATGTACTGCTCCTCCTTGCTCCCTCTACGCTCTGAGTCCGTCAGCTGCACTCTGTTGAGCCCACACTGTTAGACCCCACGTGGGCCAAGTCTGCTCTGATTGGTCTGCCGATCCCCTCTGTCGTTATTGGTCAGTTCCTCAGCACGCTAAATTTCACGCCCCTTTTACCATATTGGGAAGTCTGCAGCTCAGGCTTCGAGGGCAGCAAAAACACTGGTAAATACAAACAACAATGGCGGTTAATGATCCTTACCAGTCAGACCCCGAGTCTGAAACCCGAAGGAGAGGATGAACAACCATCACAACCTTTGCCACGACGGCTGGAGCAGGAAGTTTCAGTGTGGTAGGTATTTATTTTTCAGCTTTTTTCAGATGTAATATGTTAGTAATATGTGCTCATTGGGTTTGCATTGTTTTACTTTCTTCAGGTGTATGTGTGAAAACTGCAGCAAAATGCCTACAGAAGCAGAAAACGTGTGCTGCAGAGAAATACCACAGGTCATTTTTACAAGTTAAATACTATAACGGACAACCAGGACATCGCAACAGACACACACAAAGCATGTTATGTTTGCATCATGTCTTTTCATCATAAAAACATTCAATGTTATTGTGTTGAAAAATGTGTTAGCCTCTTCTAATTTCAATGACTAGAACTACCAACACGTTTCCCTCATGAAAAAATATCTGTTTTACTTGTGGCTTAACAAAGGTTGGCTATAAATTTACATTAGTACTGTACATTCTGAAATGAATAATGGTGAAGCCACTCACCTTGTACTGCATTGTAAATCACCTCCTTGCTGTGATTAAAGTGTATCAAGTTCATCATATAACTGTTAGTTACCTGTTCTACAAAAGCCCAGGTGATAATCATGTGTAAATTAGATCAATATGTGTACCATGCAATCATTATTCCTACTCTGTCATTAATTGCCCTATTATTACTGTACTGATGGACTATTATTATTTCATTTTAATCAGTATCTTGTTCTTTTCATTAGGTCATCAGGAGAATGAATGAGCTGCCTGTTCGTTCCACCTGCATGACTCAACATCCGGGGCTAGAAGCAAACAGTCTTAACCCATATACACTCCAAAATATACCCAACTTTCTTCAAGTGGACTACGGGCCTTTGAGAAGGAGAACCGCAGAAGAGTATGTAAAATATAAAAAATAATTTACAACTTCAATGAAATTAATTCTAAACAAACAGTTCATTTCTATTTTTCAATATGAATAAAAGTAAACAAGTTACAAAACCTTTTTTGTAAATTCTTTATTTGCAGCTAAGGTTAAACAAAAGGAAATGAGAGAGAACTATACAATGTGATATACAATGAGAACATTTGTATGTCTCCATACAGGCTTTACAGACACTTGGCCTATCGTAGCTTTGTGAGCTGGTGCTGGGGATATTTGGGACGCAACTGCAGAGTATCATCCCGTCGTGTGTTGTCCTGAGGATCCGGCTTGAGTTTCCAGACCGGACAGTATCTTGGCTTCCGCCCGCCCCTTGGCTGAACCTGGACTTGTGTCGAGCCACTACTTCGTCTTTTGAGGGACGGTCAAAGTCTGAGGCAAGATCCTTGGGGACTGGTATTCTCTGAAGCGCCTCAGGAAATGGTGCGGGGTCCGGGAACACCTCTTCAAACACCAGTGCAATCAAGTCCCCAGCATATTCTGAAAAAAATATATACATGTATAATTTGTTTATTGCTCATTTTTCTATGATCAGTTTTTACTGTTTCTGAAAGTATTTATAAAAGGTATTTAAAATGTTTCTTTTGTGTTTTGAAAAATAAAATAATTTGTAACTTACTGTATGTTGGATCTGTTTTGACGGGCTTGGTGACGGCTTCGCCCTTTTTGGCTTTGGGAAATGCCACCTTGTAGATCGGCTGTCCTGTAGAGGTTGTTGCTCAGCATTTTAATTGTAATGCATCACTGACAGAAACAACCTACAATGCAAAAAGGTAAAATCAACAATTACATAATGAAATCATATGTCTCTGATATTATTGGTCAGATATATCAGCAATTGGTTAATTTGTTAGAGGGTGGTACAACAGAATTGACGACCTCAATGGAAGTAGTTTTCCCTGTTAGTTTGTTTTTTTTCAAGCGCATCCGATTCCCGCCAGCGCAGACCGGTCACTAGTCACTCAGAGGGAAGTCAAAGTCGTAGCATTCAAACCTGTTTTTTTCAGAATAAAATATCCAACCTGTATCTGATTTAGAAAACACATGTGGATACTTCAAATCTCATTTAAAAAGGTCAGCAGCTGTCCTGTGACTGGTGCCGTTCAAACTCTCGTGAAAAAGATCAGATCAGAGTCCGATATGAGGAAAACAAATCTGATTTGGGGTCACTGCTGCCTGCAGTGTGAATGAAGCTATCAGCCAGATTTCTACTTCAGCGTCTCAGCTATGTCTTAGCATACATAGCCTGACGTGCACCTTCTTAAAAATGTAACTACTCATCACACAAACCCTGTGATTGATACACATTTTCCTCTCTTGGCTTGCACCACATGGAAAACATCGGGATACAAAATCTAATTATGATGAAATGACACACAACATCTTAATAATCCAACATTTCAAAACTGGATCTCAGATTATGATGAAGATTATGATTATGATTGAACTGTTTTTATTCCTAAAGCATTGTGTTGCATTTGCAAGCTTGTCTTTATTTCCCCTTGTGTCTTTTTTTTTGCACTCCCCCTTTGTGATGTGTCTACTGAAGTTTCCATCCCTGAAATCAGAATTGATAAAAAGCTTAATGTGTTACCTCTCATGTTTATTGTCCTCTTCGGCCATCGAGTCCAACAATGAAAAAAAGACAGGAAAGTCATTTAGCAGATGTTCTCTCTAATATTACACATCTTGAAACGCACATTCACATATGAAAATGGATGCGTATAATAAGCTAGCTGGTAGGCGGCCATCTTTGTTTTCTTGTCACCCTCACTTCTGGGCCCTCTTTCCGAATTGTCACAGTTCAGTATGCAGTACGTAATATTCAGTAGGAGTTTCAGTATACTGAACTATCGTGGTCATTCAGAGGTCATTTTTTGGGTCCACCTCAGTATACTGAACATTTCAGTATGGATACTAACTTCCGGGTTTCATGCAGTATGGATCGGATGCATGCTTTCAGGAAATGAATTGTATTTTACCCACAATGCAGTGCGTAATTAAACGTAAATCGTCACGTCACGTCCGCCTTCAAATCAAAACAAACGAGCGTGGATTAATTGAATCAATTTTTAATCAAGAGTTAAAGTCCCGACTGAAATCACTTTTAATTAACAACAGAAAATAAAACAAATATCTGCATTATTATAAAACCTTTCCCCCTCTATTTAAATAATAAACACTATTTAAATGTGTCTTTATATTACTGTCTTTCATTTGTTCTTTCAATCCAATCCAATCCACTTTATTTATATAGCACAAGTTTAAACAAACACAAGGTTTCCAAAGTGCTGCACAAGAGAGTAAAATAGAGATAACAAATAAATAAAAATATATAAAAATATGCATGTGTACACATAAAACAAATACAGTCACATAAAACACATAAAATCAACACTCTACGTGGGGGTAAAAGCCAAAGAAAAGAAGTAGGTTTTAAGAAGAGTTTTAAAACGAGATAGAGAAGAGGCCTGCCTAATGTGCAGCGGCAGCCCATTCCAAAGCCTTGGAGCAGCAATAGCAAAAGCTCGGTCCCCTCTGAGCTTAAGCCTAGCTTTAGGGACTGTCAGGAGCAGCTGGTCAGCTGACCTGAGAGATCGGCTAGGCATGTAGGGGTGCAGCAATTCAGAAAGGTAAGGAGGGGCAAGTCCATTTAAGGCTTTAAAAGAAAATAAAATAATTTTAAAATGAATCCTAAAATGGACGGGCAGCCAGTGAAGTGAAGCTAAAATAGGTGAGATGTGCTCATACTTGCTTGTGCCAGTTAAAAGACGTGCAGCAGCATTTTGAACCAGTTGAAGACGCGCAATGGAGGACCCACTAACCCCCATATACAGTGCATTGCAGTAGTCCAGCCTAGTGGTCACAAAGGCGTGGATTACTGTCTCAAATTGCTGTCTCTGAAGGACTGGTTTAATTTTTGCCAGCTGCCTTAACTGGAAAAAACTAGACTTCACCACAGCTTTAATCTGGCTGTCAAATTTAAGGTCTGAGTCCACTTTTACACCCAGATTGTTCACAACTGGCTTGTGATACTGTGCCAGAGAAACCAGATCAACTTGGGGGAGGGTCACAGAAGTGCCACCAAAGACCATGGCTTCTGTCTTGTTTTCATTAAAATTCAGAAAATTTAACGACATCCAAGCTTTAATGTCATGTAAACATTTTTGCAGTGGGTTAGTGGAGTACGAATCAGCCTTTTTGAGGGGGACATAGATCTGGCTGTCATCCGCATAGCAATGAAAAGAAATGCCATGTTTCCTCAGAATAGAGCCAAGTGGTAAAAGATAAAGAGAAAATAACTGTATGTATGTACTGTATGTTATTTAGTTATTTAATCTGCTTTTTACTTGATTTACATTGTGATATTGTTTTTTGTTTACCTGACTGTATATGCGCATTACTGTTCTTGAATAAAGATAAACAAAAACAAACTAAACAAAAAAACGGGTGAATGCGGCCGGTTCAGGTAACGTAAATGACGTCACTTCCATACTGAATGAATCAGATGAAGTAGGGACAAATATCTGCCTACTGAATAGTAGATACTAACAGTATGCAGCACGGATAGTACGTACTGCATACTGACAGATTGAGTATGTACTTGACAATTCGGATACGGCCCTGTTCTTGAGTTCATGATTTTTTCCCCAGATGATGGTTAAAAAATCTGCCCCTCCGTTTAATTTATTAGACAAAATATCTTGTTGGGTGAGCGGTAGTCTTGTTGTCTCATTTTTTTTTTTTTTAATTATTTTTTTTTTAACCATGTAAATCTGCTCCAGTGGCGTCCCAGAATGGAAACAGAGAGGCGCTCAATAATCAAACAGATCCGGTTTTAGGAGGCAGCGTTTTCCCCTGCTCCGTCCTCAACACGCCATCAACACGCAGGTTAATAAATTAGCTCAGACGGTAATTTGATTGAACAGGTTCAAACTCTGACTCTGACCTTTACATCCAAACCTATTGTGGGGATCTTAATTTGATTTATTTAATTAATCTCCGAGCGCTGCGACAAGATACGCACGTCATTAGCTGCAGACGTTGACTAATGACCGCACGCTCCGGCTCCAGTTCCCCACTCGTCTCGGTGTCTCACCAGCTGCTGTATCGCTCCTCCATCTTTTTTATTTTTTATTCTCATTTTTAATCATGATGTTTCCAGCTTTTCTTTCTGCCCAACAAGAATATATTTCCTTGATTACGTTAAACTTTCCTGCAGACTGTCTTGACACTAGCTTTGTTCCTTCAACTTGCAAGAAGAATAAAAACCAACAAAGACTCAAGATCCTTTCGTTTGCATTGAAAACAGAAATTTCCAGCATTTCCGGATTACCTAGTTATGGCATGTTAGACTTTCAGATCTGAGATCAAATGAAAGGCACCATGATCCCCAAAGACTCTCCTGTGAACCTCAAACTCAAACATGAAGATGATGTTTCCAGTGTTTAAGGACGTATCAGAGACTCTTTGTAAGGCTGAGTGTTAGCTAAATCAACGATAAGAAAGTTGCATTCCTGTAGTAGAAACTTCTGCTGTCATTGCAGAATCTCATCTGTAAACATTACGTTCATCCACATCCTCTCTGTGCTTCTGAGCCCCGATTATTCATGTCAGAAAACAGCAGAAGTCACCCCGAAGGAGATTCAAACTGAACTCTAGGCCTTCAGAGTTCATTAAAAACTACTAATACACACTTTTCAACAAGGCTGCCTGGAAGAAGAAAAAAGACGCACTGAAACCAATTTAGTAAATCCAAAGACTTGTGCTCCTGAGGTATAAACTGAACTTGACCTCAGCTGCACAAAAAGAGCAACACCTCAGCTTCTTACAAAGCTAATTAGCTATTTAGTGCTAAAGGGGCACAGGGGATAAACCAGAACAGGAAGTGAATGTGATGTTTTGACATTTAACAAACCAAATCAATCTTTTAAGTGCAGCCCAAAACTAAGATCATACCAGAAGGACTCGGATCACAGAGGCTCACTGCTCTCTCCCCTTGAAACGAACCATGATTATGGGTTATGAAATAAGTTTAGCTAATTAGACTAATGCATGCAAATTCATGATGCACCGAGGAGCAGTTGATGGCCTTCCTATTCTACATATTATATAAAATGTTACATGACTAATGCAGCAGATCTCCCTCAGTCCTCTCGTCGTATTCCCTCTTTTTCTGCTCCGTTTGTGTCAGAGCTGCTGTCCATCATCCGGCTCATTCATATTCTCAATCTCTCTCTCTCTCTAGGTTCCCTGTGTTTATCTCTCACCCCTCCCTCTCCGCTCCCCCGACTCCTTCTCTCTCTCTGTCTCTCGATCTGTCCATCCAACACCTGTTCACTGTGCCCATTTCTCCTCCTCTCTCCCCCAGGTCTAATCTCTCAATCCTGTCATTTTCTCTGGTCTAATTTTTGCTCTTTTAGTTCCTCGCTCTTTCTCTCTTCTTGCTTTCAGCATCAGTGACATCTTTCAAAATTATAACAACAACAATACCATTTTAATAATGCTGGTTAAGAAAAAATCCTGCACACCTGACCTGCTTAGTATCCCCAACGTATCAGAAACATCACAACGTTTTGGTCCCTCTGGACCTTTGTCACAAGTGTGTTGTGAGTTCTCTAATTAATCTGTGATACTTAGCAGGAGTAATGTGCAGGATTTTTTCATTTCAAGTAATAATTTGTCGCCGTACACACATACCTTATGATGGCTTTCAAAGCCTTTATCTTTTTTTTTTCATATGTAATTTTGTTCCTTCTATGAATCCTGATTAAATCTGGGTTCATCATACTTTAATTCTGGTTCCTTCCAATTTTCTGAAATCTTGTATAAATCAATTTATACAATAATATTCTTCCTCTCACTTTCAGTGTCATGAGAACATGGAAATAGTCAAAGTGAAGTCACCCACTGGTTTCTATACTGTCCTTACAATGTGTTGCTTATCTTCAGAGCTAGACAGTTAGCTAACAAGTGTAAGACCTCCAAAAAAATGAGAAGGCATAACTTTTCTCATTATTTATTGAAGAATTCACAGTATTTACTTTCTTATTTACTTTCTTTCTTTCTTGTAAAATTGTAATAAAGCACAAATTGCAAAGTACACTGGAGACTAACAAACAGAAAATAGGGCACAAGAAACTATTAGCTAACCGAACATGCTTAGTCATTCTGCTAGCTTACTGCTCTGCTAACTATCAATTTATTAAAATCCAATAAAAGAAACAACTTAAAAACTTACATTCTGCCTCTGCACACCAAAGAACACAAAATAATAAATACTTACGGACAATTAGTGTCCACAGCACTTAAAGGTCTCACATGCTCATACTACTCAGTTCACTTAAACAACCAGGAGGGGGCAGTATAAAAACAAAACTTAACTCAAACAATATTAAATGTCCTTCACAAAGGGCACAACAGTTTGTGAAGAGTTGTTTTGGAAGCCCACCCATGGCGGCGCCATATTCAAAATGCTGACTCTGTCAAATTGTCGGACAACCTAACGACCGACAACGACCTTTAGCCTCCTGACAAACTGCTTCCAGTCAGATCGGTCACGCCTCTTAACTAGTATCTTTTCATAAACTCTAAACCGGTAAGTAAGAAAACAAATCAACCCCCGTACAGCGAGTGCTGATAAAGACGTTAACTAATCCATGGCTGCACGGGGCTTTGAATATTTTAAATCCTCCTGTCACAATGCACATTTTAATACTGGATGTGTTTGGGACTTCAGCCTCAAGTGGACACCAGAGGAACTGCAGTTCTTTGCACTTCCATATTTGCTTCATTTTTCATCACCGGAGGTTTCTGCTTGCATGAGATCCGACCTTCAGTTTACGTCTCTACTGCTTCCCGCTCTCCTCTTGTTTTACTTCACTCCCTGAGATTTGTTAACAGCCACCATTATCCGTCACACTGTTTCTCAATGTTTATCTGCAGGAGTTGTCTACATTTAAATTCACTATAAAATACTTTCTGCTGTCTCATTTGGATGAGGTGTGATGGCTAATAGTGTCCCCCGGGGGATGGTAAACGGGAGTGAATCTGTCAGGGAGCGACCTGGATGGGGAATGGGATTTCCTCCCGTGTCAGCCAGGTGGAAATAAAAAAAACAGTCCATGCAGAGTGTATAATAAAAATCCATCACCAGCACCGAGCCACAGCCAGAGACATCTTTAGGGTTGATTGGTTGTATGGAAACACTCCTGAAAGCAGACCACATGCAGAATCTGATTTTATGAAGTCATGTCAAACTATTTAAATACAGAAAGTTTGTTTACCAGGAAGCAGATCAGGGTCGTCCAGGCTAACAGCAGAACGTCCTCCAGGGAGGATCCATCTTTAAATAAAGGAATTAAACTCAGAGTTGGGGTGTGTCCAGATTGTCTTTTTTGCTTAGAAAGGCTCCTAACTGAGTGATATGACCAGGAAGCATGTAAGTGGCGGCCATCATAAGAGCCGTTTGAATTCTCTAAAAGCTAAGGAAAGGTGGGTCAATGGCCTCATTGCCGCCAAATCCGAGCTCACCTGTGTCAATTTAGCAATCGGGGGCCAGAGTCATAATGCTGCATTCAGGTGCTCCTCGGATTGTCCCAGTGACTGAGTTGGGTTGGTGTGCAATATGTGAATTGATAAAAAAAAGTATCTCAACATTAACAACATTTATTTTGTTCTGACTTGAGGAGGCGTTCACATGCATTTTAAAACTGGTAAAATCCAGATCACCTGGCTGCATGTCATTGAACTATTTACTCGTTGTGTGGAAGGAGGGCGTCTTCCTCGAGGACTTGGTGATTAGTTGTTGTGAAGTTTAAATAGTTTGGACCTTATTGAACAATACTTCAGATTCTCTCTTGTTTGTGTTTTGTGGAAGAAGCTTGTTTTAAGTTGAACATTTTTTTCTCTACTTTGTGATTAAATCCTTGAATAAATGTGTTCCTCCTTCTTGTCCCTGGGTTTCAACTTTATTGAGCCACCATCTTTAATGATAAACCGTGCATGTGTTCGATGAAAAGATGATTGAAAAGAATGCTGATACTTCAAAAAAAACAAAACATAAAATCTTTTAAATTAAATCTAATTTAAGGCCTCATTTAAATTTTGAAAAGCTCTTGTTTTTTTTTACAGTGTGGCAGCACAGGCCGTGTGCCAGTCAATATCTGAGTGTGGCACTCAAACCTTGTGTTGATCTAACTCATTAGCATCATTATTACCCAGCCTGGGGGCAGAGAGCTGGCACTTCCACTCCTCTCTTGTTCCCCACTTCTACTCATCATCCGTCCTCCCCCCCCCGCGCTCCTCCTCCACCACTGTCCCTGTTCAACACTTGGCGCCGTCATCCGTCTCTCTCCTTCCTTCATTTGCACTCTGGCAACGCAACTTCTCTCTCCCTCGTTCACTCCCTCGTTCCAAAGTTTCCAGGGAGGGAAAAAGAGAGAGACTGAGTGGAGACATGAAGACAGAGAGGAGAGAGAGAGATGAAGCAGATGTCTCTGTGCCATTAAGAGAGTAATGAGCAGAACTAGAACAGGACACACACACACACACACACACACACACACACACACACACACACACACACACACACACACACACACACACACACACACACACACACACACAGCGGGGATGTGCTGGAGGGTCCGGCTCCACAGAGCGAGGAGACAGCAACACCTGGCCACCTTTCTGTACAACATCACAAAGTGTCTCTCTCTCTCCTCTCCTCTCCTGTCCTCTCTGCTCTTTGATTCCTCCCTCCTTCCTGCTGGTCTTCATTCTGATCTGAACACTTCTTCTGTTTCATTTGTCATCTTTTCTTTTTGTCCTCGTCGCTGTGTTCTTTCAACTCCAGTGTTCTGATTTAGTCACTGTTTCACCGAAACACATGCTGGTGATCATTTACTTACCAGTAAATTTAAAGAAAATGTATTTCCTGTAAAGAAAGAGGTCTGGGTGTGAAAAAGCTCAGAGCCATTTTGTTTTTCATGCACCTACAAGATTTTGTGAAAATGTGTGTGTGTGTGTGTGTGTGTGTGTGTGTGTGTGTGTAATATGATTGTGAAATCCCAGGTGATTCACCCTCTTTACAATTTATGTATTTCAGCTGCAGCCTCGGTTCAGATCCTCAGAGATGACAGACGCTATCCCATCCAGCCAAATAATCCCATTATACACACACAGACACACACAGACACACAGACACACACACACACACACACACACACACACACAGACACACACAGACACACACACACACACACACACACACACACACACACTCCTATCAGGCACCACAGGATGCTGTTGGGGGGCATCTAAATCCTTTCAGAAATGGACTGAGCAGCAAAACAGATCCCCCTCTCGTCAGCAGATGATACACATTTAAAAGATGTAAACACAGTCCGTCTCACACACACACACACACACACACACACACACACACACACACACTCTTTCTTTAAGCCGACACACATACCTGTGCTCCCTCTCATCACTTCTCCCTCTGCATCCTGACGCTCAAAGATACAAGATATAACCGTGTGTCAGTGTGTCCGGCATTCCCAGCCTGGAGATTTTTAATTAGAAATAATGATATAGCAACCTGATTGTATTTCATAGTGGATCATTTGAATCTGTGCTTTCATTCTACTCCGTTCATCAAAGGTGCATCATTTACAGGGGGTCAGCCCAGTGGTCCCACAGCCCTATGGTCCCACAGCCCTCTGGTCCCACAGCCCTATGGTCCTACAGCCCTATGGTCCCACAGCCCAATGTTCCCACAGCCCTGTGGTCCCACAGCCCTATGATCCCACAGCCCTATGGTCCCACAGCCCTATGATCCTACAGCCCTATGGTCCCACAGCCCTATGATCCCACAGCCCTCTGGTCCCACAGCCCTATGATCCCACAGCCCTATGGTCCCACAGCCCTATGATCCTACAGCCCTATGATCCCACAGCCCTATGGTCCCACAGCCCTATGGTCCCACAGCCCTATGGTCCTACAGCCCTATGGTCCCACAGCCCTATGGTCCCACAGCCCTATGGTCCCACAGCCCTATGGTCCTACAGCCCTATGGTCCCACAGCCCTATGGTCCCACAGCCCTATGGTCCCACAGCCCTATGGTCCTACAGCCCTATGGTCCCACAGCCCTATGGTCCCACAGCCCTATGATCCCACAGCCCTATGGTCCCACAGCCCTATGGTCCCACAGCCCTATGGTCCCACAGCCCAATGTTCCCACAGCCCTCTGGTCCCACAGCCCTATGGTCCCACAGCCCAATGTTCCCACAGCCCTCTGGTCCCACAGCCCTATGGTCCCACAGCCCTATGGTCCCACAGCCCTATGGTCCTACAGCCCTATGATCCCACAGCCCTATGGTCCCACAGCCCTATGGTCCTACAGCCCTATGATCCCACAGCCCTATGTTCCCACAGCCCTATGGTCCCACAGCCCTATGATCCCACAGCCCTATGATCCCACAGCCCTATGATCCCACAGCCCTATGGTCCCACAGCCCTATGATCCCACAGCCCTATGGTCCCACAGCCCTATGGTCCTACAGCCCTATGGTCCTACAGCCCTATGGTCCTACAGCCCTATGGTCCCACAGCCCTATGGTCCTACAGCCCTATGGTCCCACAGCCCTATGGTCCCACAGCCCTATGATCCCACAGCCCTATGGTCCCACAGCCCTATGATCCCACAGCCCTATGGTCCCACAGCCCTATGGTCCCACAGCCCTATGATCCCACAGCCCTATGGTCCCACAGCCCTATGGTCCCACAGCCCTATGATCCCACAGCCCTATGGTCCCACAGCCCTATGGTCCCACAGCCCTATGGTCCTACAGCCCAATGTTCCCACATTTCCTTTTTCATAAATGTGTATCAGATTTTATCTCCCCGTCTCCCTAATCCTAATTTTGAGAAAAATCTTAGAAATATGGGAACTGTGGGAACATAGGCACGCTCCCATTTACAGACTGCTACTTTTCCATAGAATATACAATTTAACAAGTAAACAGATGAAACCCTGAAACGTGTCTTCGATCTTAGTTAACCTTTAAGAGCCCATCAAATCGTCTTCCCTCCAACCCAAGTGATCCCAGCTCGTTCTCAAATATGTGTAAAATATTTCTCTTTAAAAGATGAAACAGGGCACATAGAGCGGCTCTCTTCAAATCCTCCTTAATTATATCAGCCGACGTCGCCTCAGCCCTGTTCCCTTCTTATTTATCTTCAAAGTGCGTGGCTCTAAAAAAGCTCTCCCACATAAACAAACAAACAAACAAACAGGGGGCATCGCCAAACCTCAGAATCCACTTTAAGAAGTCAAGCCTGAAGGCAAATTATCATAAGTTAGACTGAATGTTTTCAGCTGCTGAGTCACTGTCGTGTGCTTTGGTTCACATTGTCTGCATGCTTTCTAAATTAAAACCTTCTCAGTCCATGTTCAAATGAAGCTGCTAAAACATTCTGAGGATCAATGAGAGTAATCCTGTATGAAAGATTAAACCGTGGAGCTCAAAATGTAAATTGATTTGTGGCATCTCAAGCAAATCAGCCATGATTACAGGAAGTAGCCACCGGGGAGAAAACAGCACCGAGAGGCTTTTGTTATCCGATGAAAAGTTAATCCCCAAAGTAGAATGTTTTCAAAGTTATAAATCAGACGGAAAAACAGAGCCGCGCTCCACCTGAAGAGAAAACAAGATTACATTTCAGTGATAGTGTTCAGATGAGCTGAACAATCGCTGGAGGTGAACATCGTCGGTCTGATGGGATTTTAAAAGTCCACTCATGGGGTCTGGTTTAAATCCAAGGCCAGGATCTTCTTGTTTGTACCTGTGAAGTAATGCACTGTGCATATCACTCACATTATCCTGAGCTGATTTTAGGCCGTTATTCTCAGACTTTCCCTGTTAGGTTTGGGACGAGGTTAATGCTTGGAGCATTAGGTGCACGGGTTATTTCTTCCATGACCTTTGGCTTTATGATATTGTGATTACAAATTCCAATAGGAAGCTCTTCCTCATCCCTCTTTTAAAAAAAAATAAAGGGGTGGAGGTTTAAGAAAAGTTGGGCTGCTAATAATGGAATTTAAAAAAGTCAGTAATAAATAAATATGTAAATCAAACCAGAAATAAAAGAGCTCATAGGGGGGCTGAAGGAGAGCTGGAGAAAGGACCAGTATGGACCCTCTCCTCATGACTATCAGGAAGTCCCTCCTTCATTTAAACCCAACTAATAAACATTTAGAGGCCTCAGGAAGGGGCTCACTGATAGAGGTATTCAGTAGGTGGATCAGGTCAGAGGTCGTGTTAAGGTGGGGGGATGTGTGTGGATGCCGGGTGATCAGTCCAAGGGTGAATGCTGGAAAGTCTTGCAGGAAGTGATGGAACAATCTGGCAGTGTCTGTGTGAACAGGAGAGTCTTTAATACTGGCTTGATTGCAGATGAGAGGCCGTTGTGTAAGGTGAGTTGAGTTGGCTGCTGAGGTGGGCGTGGCTTGCGGGCAGGGTGGAGTGGCTAATTGAAGGCAGGTGAGCAGAGGACCAACACTGTGACTGGAGGAAACATTTGGAATAACATCTATGCCCCAGGGCCGGAAAGAAAATGCCTGTCACCTCCTCCACGTCATCACGTTATTTACATATTTGACGCCCCGACAAGTGAGTCGCTGGTGGTAGATGTTTCTATAAAAAAGCACGGGTCTCTTTGAAGTACACCCTGGTAGCTAGTTTCTTTCTCCTTCCTGCTCAAAATTGGTGAGAAAAAGACTCGAGTGTCACTGAATTCCACTTCATCCCTTTGGAGACCGTGTTCGGGACAGGGGTTTTGGGTTATTTATGTTATATTGGTTTCTAATTTAAACATAAAAGAATAGAACTTTGTTTGAAATTGTCTTTGGCTTCACAAGAACAAGACGGAAAGAACTTTATGACAAACAAGACAACATTCAAGCACAGCAGGAAACCAGGAGAGCGCCTGTAGTCCTCGACATCATCACAGTCAGCATGGTTCGTGAATTTAAAATAATAATTTAGTATAATAATAATCCAGAGTTTTAATACATTTCATAAAGTTATAGGTTTAAAAACAATCATTTCATAAAACAATGTGCAGTTAGAGTGGAGGGGGGTCGTTTTTTTCCTTTATGAATTTAATCATTTTATTGCATTTGGTACAAATGATTTTTTATTTTTAAAAATTGTGGCTCTTGGCAGTCTGAATCGCCGACCTGATGGAAGCACAAAGATGTGTCCTTTCTCTATGTTCATGTGTGAAAATCAATATCTAAAGCTTCAAAGTCCCTGTGCTGATGATGTGTCAATCATTAAACACGTAGCTCCTTTAAGTTTGGCATGAGACGCTTTGAAGGACAAACTAATGAGACGACAGAGACTGTGTGTGTGACGCTGTGATTGAGCTACTGGGGGTGTTTGGCACCTCGCTCTCGCTCGTCCCTCGCTGTTTTCTGTCCATAGTTATACCTCATTCACAGTGACAGGCTCGGTCCACAGTCGCTCTCATGTAGGAGGCACAGCAGGGTCTGGCTGTTATTCAAATCACCTCCAGAATAGACACAAGTTTGCGAGGGGGTCTCCCTGCAGGCCTGTTCTTATTAATCACACGCTGCCTCGTCCACATTTCCTGTTGATAAATAAAACACGGCGAATCCTCCGTGATGACTAAGAACCGCTTTAGCACCAAAAATGATCAAAATCCTCTCCACAGGGAGCATGTCACCTTGTGGTAACATCTTAAATATACCAACAACAGTGTCAGGTTCAAGACTTTGTACCTTGTTTATTTGTGAATCCAAAGAGTATTTTTTACCAGAGCCGGTTACGTCAACAGACTAAGATGCTGCTTACACAAGGCGTGATGAAGGCAGAGACTGCTGAAAGTAGTAACAGGAAATTAGAAGCAAATTTGGACAGGCAGTGTTGAACAGGAAGCGGATGGAAACGTCATGTTGAATTGGAAAATGTTCAAATTGTGATCGAGGTGGAATCAATTAGAGACGTCGGCAGGAAGGAACTAAAGGCAAAGTAGAATCATCGTTTGAAAGGTGAGCAGAGCGATGATAGGCTGACAATGAGGGAGGAACGTCACGCAAATGGTTAGATGACGAGACAGCAGAAATGTGAGTGAGCGTAGGAGGGATGTACGAGAGATAGACCCGACCGTGAAGGCAGTAAAGTCTTCCTGATTGATCTTATGCTGGAGCTTCATTAATCAAGTTTGAAATTCCCAAACTGTTTTTTTTTCCCATGCTTTTATTTTGAAATTTTGTACTGTCTTAAGCAAAAAGGAACTCTGCTTTTATTTTGAAATAGTCTCGCTTATATTCTGTTAGCAGGACAGCCTACACATTCCTTTCTATTTGGATACACTTCTAAATGTCAGACATGTACACTTCAGACTTCAAACCTTGTTACCTTTTTAAGCTCACATCATATACTGGGCTCTAATCCAAATATAGATCTGCTGCTATGAGAATCTAACATATGTTACATCGACACAGACCCAAAAGAAGAATTACTCTGACATGGTGAATTCATGAAGATTAGTACTAACATCATGTGACTGGCACCCAGAAAGGTTTCCCCTTCATCCCCCTTATGTGAGAGAATCTCAACTAATGGCAGACATCTTTGTTTGCTCTCTTTTCTGTAGATCTAAAGGAAGCTGTTGAAGTTTTTATTTTGAGGTTCTCATCCTTCAGTTTTGGTGGTTTAGTGATGATGATGATGTTAAAGGTATTATGTCATCTCTTACAGACATCATTAACTGAAGTTGAGATTTCCTTTCCTTTTATACTTCAGATATTTTCATCCCAAAGTCATACCTGAGTTACATATTTCAAAGCAGTATCTGTTGTGTAAAATACAGCAGTGTTTTTTCAGCAGATGCAGGAAAAATTAAATGTAACAGAGAGGGACATGCTCCACTTCAATTATCTTTTATTTCTTTGACTTTACTGATCGTGTAAACAGCAAAAAAAAATCAATTACAGTGTTTCTATAGAATGAGGATTAAAAAATGAATGAATTAGTGTTTAATTGCTCCCTGAATCTTTAAGTGAAGGGAGATCATGTGAGACACAGAGATGATCAAATGGAAGAAGAGAGCAAATAACGAGAGATTGAAGATAAAAGAGTAAAAAAATATATATTTTAGGGAAAACATCGGCGGACAGAATTATGTTTAATCAAATTTGATGAGATTAAAGATGGATTTATGAATTGGCAATGATTTATACAAATCAGGAAATTATCATAAAACAGCGAGAAGAACGACAGACTAATTTAATCAGGACAAACAAACAGTCTTCTTAGAGCTGTATTCATTATCTGTTTACCCAGAGAGATTGTGTTCTTTTAAGATGCGGGCGCCACAGTCTCTTTATGTGTTGGATCCATTTGTAGCTGGTTGTCAGTAGCTGTGTAAAGGTTTGATGCATTTAATCCAATCTGTCTTAAAGGACCCATCAATAAGATATCTACTGACTGAAATGATAAAGGTATCTTACTATCTGATCATTAAGGAAACATGAAGTGCTGGCTTCTCTGACAACAATGCAGCAGTCAGTATGTCCTCCTTCTAACTTTAGATTCTGCTCCTGAATGCTCTGGATTTGTTTGGACCAGAGAAGGTAGGCGGTTTTAAGCCACCCCCCCCACACGGCCGTCTTGGACGCCCCTCGGTTTGTCAGATATGAGAGCAGTTCTCTACAATGTTTAGAATTTGGCCTGCAGTACCCATTTTAAACACTAGGTGTCAGAGTTACATACTGCTCCTTTAAATAACAATCACTAGCACTAAGCCTCTAAGCAGAAGCTACAGAGGCAACGGCCATGTGGGGTTTAGATCCCAAACATACAGATTTTTAAAACCCCTGCTGCACTCGACCATGGTGTGATGAAAGAGGTCGTCGTAGATGCGATATAACTGAAGGGAAGTTCTCCACATTTTCTAGTATCTATCCAATACCGGGTTTCCTGTTCGGGGTCGCTGAAGTTGATTCAGCAGCGAGCCAGCAGCACTAACCACTGCACTTGTTCAAAGTAATAAAAAACGACTTTGTGGTTGCTAGGTTCAAAGCACAAAACAAAAGGACAAACGCATGGGGACAAGAGAAGACCAAATGTTGAATCGCTTTTAGGACAATCAGTCATAAAGTAGGAAAAAAATTCACAAAAGTCAGAGACTTGGCACGTTTGGTCGGAGAAGATGAGAGCAACTATATCTGACAATAAGGGCGTTAACACGAACAAGTCAATAAGTAAACACAGTGATGGTTTACAGCTCTTCAGTCCACTCAGACATTAACATTTAAGGCCAAAACTAAATGTTAAATGTTCACAATGTAAAACAAGAAAAGTGATTCTTGCTTCAGTCTTTCAGGAGGTAAAGAAAAGTTTAGCAGTAAGATGCATACTGAACACAACGGATTAGTATCAAGGTCATTTTTTGGTGTTACAATTCCCCTGGAGGAGATATTCCCCTCACCTGTAACGGGTTGTTTTTACATTTCATTGTGCATGCGTGTGTGTGCGTGGCTGCTCCTGTGTTGCTAGGGTGGTGTTTGTGCCGGTCCAGACGGTGTTATTGTGCCTCCAGCTCTCCCTTGTGACCCCCTCATGACTCATCTAATAGGTTCCATACTGAACCAGGTGGACACACTTGGTCACACACACATTCAAATGCATGGTTTAATTTGGTGATTGATGACAGCAGTGAGCGAGCTTTAGTCCATCTGTCCACTTTGCAACAGGCTATATTTATATCTGGGTGTATGTATATTTTCGTCTATATGCGTGTGTGTGTTTTGCGTTCGTTGGATTCAAAAGATTATTTTCTACGTGCATGTTTGTGTGTGTGTGACGTAGGCAGTGTGTGTGTGTGGGCGGATAGACTGCTGTGCCTCCTGCACCCTGTGGACAGCTGAGATGAGATACAGTGCTTTACCTGCCTAAACACACACTCACACACACACAGTTACTTCATGAACTCAATAACACACAATGCAATGAGCCTATTGTGTTATAGAGATACTTACTATTCAACACACACACACAGCACTCTTATCACTCACATGCACTCGTGTTTCCATACACTGGCCTTATCATATAAATTCAAACGCTTGTCCTCACTACACACACACGTCACACAGGGCCATGCAGACAATAGAGACAATATTGCTGCACCGTCCAATTCCCGCTCTGCTTACCTCTCTCTCTCCTCTCCCTCACACACATGCATCATTTTCACATATCTTCCTTCTTCCTTACTATCAGTGCTCAACTCTCTCATGTGCAACCGTCCAGCGCTGCATCCCAATCGAAGCATGCAGCCAACAAAGTGGATTCTTCAGAAGACCTGAAAGCTCAAGCTGAGATAAAAAAAAACCCTGAGGTGCTTTTTGACAACTCATTAAAGGCAGGGTTGCTAATTTTCAAAAACTAGCATGATTTTGAAAGTAGCATTCCCTCAGTGCTCCGTCTGCACCCTCCCTCGTGCATGCGAGGAGGTAGAGAACGAGCCGTGTGATTGGTTCATCAGATTGGTTTCTCGTGGCAGACATTGGTCAAAGTTTTTACAGGCTTACAAACTGATACAGATGACGGATTTTCTTTGTTCCTTTTTCAGAGAACATGAGTTATTAATTTCTGTCAGGACCTAAAGACAATTTCAACCAAAAATCTTAAAGTGGATCTGGAGAAATCCATTTAAGCTGCAATGGCTCATAGCTGTAGTTGGGGGTTGGAACATATCATTCATAGGTCATTATAAACGACTCTGACAGATGATTGATGTGTCGCTAGCTCTAGCACATTACTTTCCTGAGCCTGAAGTTACAGCTACAGATGTGTCCGTCATACTCCGTTCAAACCCTCTCATCAGGGTTTGAGCTTTTGAACGGGACCCTGAGACTCAGAACGTGGATCTGAAAAGTGGACTTACCCGGTAGGATTGCTGGTTTCAGACCGCTCAGCCTTTCATACATGAAGCTCTTAAGTTCAGTCAGGAACACTTTATAATTTACTTCTCGATCAGGTCTTTCTCATTCATCCCTTTTTGCAAGCTCACTCTCGTTTCCGCTGTCATTTTCTGGGGATTTCATTGGATAATCGGCTGTCTCGTCAGCGGTACTCATGTAACCAATGGCATGGAGTTCCTCCCTCATTTTCAACAAATCATCATTCTGCTCCCTTTTTAAATATGATTCTTTCTCTACCTTTAGTTCCTTCATGCTGATGTTTTGTACGCCCCAACACCGCCCATCTTCACAGAATCAGTTTCACCGCCACCACCAGGGTCTGGACTCCATGGGGGGGGATTTACTCTGTCGATGATCAGAATTGTCATTCTCCAAACACATCCCCCCCATAGAGTCCACGCGCCAAAGTATTTCTGTCAAGTCACATTTCCATGTTATCCACTGTAATAATTCACCTGTCTCTCCTGATTGAATTCCCGTTAAGGGAGTCAGCTGAGTTGGTTTTTAGTTCTTGAGATTTTGAATGTCAAGAGTTTTTCCTGGTTTAGTAAAAGTTAAACAAAACATAAAATAATTCATTTTTCTAATGATGAAGACAGCGCCGCCACCCCCCGGGGAAACGTATCTTCAGCGTGGCGTCATTTAATCCTTAAAGGCTTGTGCTGATATTTCTATCAAGATAAATATGGATTTGTACTTAAGCTCTTAAATCTGAACAAGTATTCTCAAAGATAATATTCTATGACTTGATATGGATATAATGTCTCTAAATGAAACAACGCTCCAGTTAGGAGGCAGAATACTATATATACTTGTTTTAGGTGTAACCTAAATGTTGAGGGCTGAAGCTCATTGACATTTAAAAGGTGAGTTGAGGCAAGGGAATGAAGGCAGCGAGAAGGATTCCACTTCAAGATTTTTTCCTTAATTTGTCAAGTGGTTTTTCCTGTTTCAGAGAAAAAATTTAACAATTAATGATTTGCCTCGTTAACAAAATAATGTTAAATAATTATTAACAGGCTCAGTAAACAGAGGATGTATAAATTAAACAATAAATCAAGTCTGCCTATGCATCGTAAACAAACTTAATTACTAAACTAATTTACTTAAACAATAACTCACATGTGGACGCACTCGGCAAAGAAAGGTGGAACAGGTCTTGTCCTTTGGAGAGCAAACTGAGCAATGAGCTCTCCTTCCCTTTATGGGAGATTTCATTAACCTGTGGCTGACTGCTGCAGCCAGCACAGGTGATTATTGTTGCTTCTAATTGAGCTCAGGGAATCAAGGCAGACATGACATCTCAACAATACTACTAACAACAACAGTGAGAGAAAAGCTTGGTGCTAATTATTTCCAACTCTCCCAGCGGTCCTGAGATGTCACATCACAGCTCAGACAGATGGACGTCATTTGGACCCGACAGCTTTAGAAAAGCGATTAGTCTGCTCTCTTCACCATCACGTCCGATCCATGTCTGTCTGCGTCTCACTCAAAAAACTGATGAACCATAGATGTTACAAACAGGTGAAGAAGCATGACCTCATGTATTCAAACTACACATTACAGCACATTTACATATTCAGTATGTAATGTAGTAATGTGTCAAAAGACTGTAAATAATTAAAATGCTTTGACCAAACTGTACCGCAGCAACCCGCCACTAGCTAGTGCTCTAGCTCCGGTTCATGGGCCTGTTCTCCCCCCTTCACTGACTGGATGTAAACCAGCACGGTGGACGGATTGTATCTTGTAAGACGTGCATAGTCAGCATTTTGATCTAGAAAATGGAGACAAAGTTGTTTGTGTGCAGCGTCAAGTTAAAGTGGCATCACCACTCCACCAGAGCTAAACGTAACCAGAGCATCACGTGGACGTTAACCTGCAAGGATGACCAAAAGACAGATGGTGCTGGACGTCAGCCACACCCTGAGAACCAATCTGACATCTTTTACTCACAGACGCCGTGATCCCCGGTTTAGCAGGCTCAAATTGTTTATGTTTTCTGAGTGTTTTCTTGACTTCAGACAAGTCGACTACCATGAATTTAAATTTGCGTCTAAAAGCCCTGACATACCGAGGAGATCGTAGGACATCAGGCCTAGTTTGACCGTCGGTGAGCGGTCGTCGCCCTTGTTTTTGTGGTGTGCCCGGCTCCATCGCTACCCGTCGGCCTCCGGCACCGGTTGACACAGTCGGTGAGAGGAGTCTCTCTGATTGGCTGTTCTGTTGTTTCATTTCTCTCCAGCTCTCCTCTCAGGTTCAGTAAAGCCCCTTGAGCATGTTTCTGTAGTCTCCATGCTTTCACCCATTAGTGCGGTTTCTCCTTATTTGTCTCCTCCTCCTCTTCTTTCTTCTTTTTTCACTAAATGACCAAGAACTGACAACGCCAGCGCCATTTTCTACTTTTTATCAGACATTATTCTCCATCAGTAGACGACCTATAATACGAGTGGTGACCGACAGCGGTGTGAAAATGGCCTTCTCGTATCGTAACAACGGACTACCGCCCCCTGCTGGCATGGAGAGTTATTGATGGCTGGCCGTCGGCTGTAGTCTTTGCGGTGTGTTCAAGTGCAACTCTTTGGCCAAGAGGTGAGGCGGCCTTTGTCTCCTCTAGTTCTTTGCCGTCTGCTCGGTGCGTCAGGGCCTTCACACCGTGTCCTAACAGCATACGAGCGATGGATGTCAAAACCAGAGAAAAAAATGAATGCATCATTATCTCCACTTTGTTAAACAAGCTAACAAGCTCTGTCGAGTGAGAAAAGCGAGTGTCAGTGCCTTGTAGAGCCCCCTCCTTCCTCGTCCGTCAAAGAGGAAAATAGAAACAGGTTAAAACCGTGCGGCATGTCGCAGCTCTCGTAGGGGTTAGGAAACTCCAACAGGAAACAATATAATCAAACTGATGATGTTCCTGATTCTTGCTCACGTCGCACGCTGTTATGACCAGCTGTTAGGACCAGCTGTAACCAGTTTTGAAAGTAGTTGCTCGGGACATCCCTACTTCAAATGGACATTTAGAAACTGTATTTTGAAAATCAATCATTGTCCTGTTGCTTTGTTACATATTGTGTTAAAGCTCTCATAAAAATGAGATAAATGAGGAAAATAAGGGCAGACGTTCGATTGTCCAGGTGTGACGTATGACAGAAAATTGTCATCTTTCTAGATGCTAAACTTCTTGTATATCTAGCCACAGGAATAAATCACAAATCTAACTTAATCTTAAAAAGTATTTGGACTGATCTGATTTGCTCTGACGTTTGAGCTACGAGATGTTTAAATCCAAACGGTCACTGAATTGATTTTAAACTGAAACAAACACACACACACTCAGTGAGCGTTGTGCTGACAGGGAAGACATTGAGAGGCAGTAAAAGGCTCGTTAGCATTCACGGGAGGAGTAAGAGAGAAGTGTGTGTGTGTGTGTGTGTGTGTGTGTGTGTGTGTGTGTGTGTGTGTGTGTGTGTGTGTGTGTGTGTGTGTGTCTGTGTGTGTCCATTTAAGCAGAGAATCCTCTCGAGGACAGATGAGTCTCACATCAGTAAAGAGAGCAAACACCCATTCTCCTCTCCTCTCCTCAGTTCACCTCCTCGTTTCACCTCCTCACTCCTTCTTCATTATCTGCTCCTGTCCTACTTCTCTCTCTCCTCTTTGTGTTTCCTTCTCTCCTTTCATCCTCTGTCTCTCCTCATCCTGTTCCCTCCATCCTTTTCCATTTTCCTCCCCTCCCAGTCTTTATCATCTTTATCCTCTCTTCACCTCTCCTCCCTCGCACTTTCCCTCCTCTTTGAAGCTCCTCTTGTCTCCACTCATTTCATATTACCCACTCTCTTGTCCTCCTCTCCCTCCTGTCTTTTTTCTGTACTCTATTTTCTTTTATTCATCTCCTTAATTCTCCCCCTTTCTCTCTCTTCATGGCCAAATTGACTCATTTCATCCTTCTCTCCTCATCTTCCACACTCACCTTTTCTTCTCTTTTAATCCCTTCTCCCTCCTCGTCCTCATCAGACTCCCTTTCTCCTCATTTTCTTTCTTCTTCTCACAGCTCCTTTCTCTTTACTTGTAGTTCTTTAAATTCATTCTTTCCTCTCCTCCACCTTCCTCCTTTAACTCCTTGTCCCTTCTCATGGTTATTTCTGTTTCCTGTTCTCTCCCCCTCATCTCCACCATGTTCTTTGAATCTCCATATATGTTGCATGTGTGTGTGACAGATTGCAGCATCAGTATTCACCACATCACTTATCACCCTTTGATAGCTCACCCCGTCTTCTTGTGTGCCCAACGGAAGTGTGTGTGTGTGTGTGTGTGTGTGTGTGTGTGTGTGTGTGTGTGTGTGTGTGTGTGTGTGTGTGTGTGTGTGTGTGTGAGCAGTGAGTCTCTGCAGCTACATAGAAGGACATTAGTAGTCTTTTGCCATCTTCTCTTCGTGTCTCCTCGATCCTCGCTGCTCTCTCTCTCTCTCAGTTCCTTTCATTTTCCCACTTTCATTCTTTCCTTCATTAAGCATGCAACACACCCCTCTCTCTCTCTCTCTCTCTCTGTCTCTCTCTTCTTGAGTTTCTATTTAAGATCCGTTCTGTGCATTGTCTTTTTTTTAATCTGCTGCTCGTACCAACAGAAAGGAGAGGCATTAAAAGTGTTTAAAGTTGACTTATTCAGTTAAGAAATGAAGTGAATGGAAATATGAGTCCACTTGTTGTAATTTATCTCGCAGCAGCATCCACTGACTTCCCGATCATCGCAGTAGATTGTTGTTGTTGGACATGATTTAACTTTATTTAATGGTAGACACTTTAAAGTTTATTGTTTTTGATGGTTGGTTTAAAGGTTTTATATGTGATTTTTTGATCCAGCAGATGTCGCCCTTGAGCACCAGCATGAAACCAAAACAACTTGTGCTGCATTGTTGTGTTAGCATGCTAATGCTAGTGATCTTTATTATGCTCGTATCTTCACACTGCATGTAAATTTACCTGAAATGAGCGTGATCTAGAAACACAGTTAAGCAGTGAGTACAGTATGTTATTCTTCTTTTCTCTAGTCCCTCAATTAAACAACTTTTATACACGAGGGGAGGAGTCAGCCGGCCGTCCTGGCGATGTAAACAAAGTGAAGATAGGACTCTGAAAACTCTGAAAACATCACAGACAGTGGGACTCGGGTGTTACACCCATTGTAGACAGTCATGACTCACAGAGTTATTTTCAGAGGAGATACTTGATTTATATTATATTTAAGTGTATATAAATATAAAGCCTTTAAGAATTGATCAAAACTCAGGTAAAAGGGGCGGAATCCAGCCTGTGGCTCCTTTCCCCGCATGTCATTACCCACTCTCTCTCTGATTTCAAACTCTATCCACTGTCCTATCTCTCCATTAAAGGCACAAATGCCCAAAAATAAATCTTTGAAAAAAATGTCAAAATGAAATCAATTAACCACAATCTCCAAAGATTCTAAGGGGCCGATATACCACAAAGTTGCAACAACAATCTGGCAGCTTGCTGGAAGACGAGGTGGAGTATAAGTGCAGCCTTGGATGAAGGCCCCCGGCGCTTAGGAACGGCTCACACCCGTGAAAACAGAAACACAAGAAGACCAGATTAAAAAAAAAAAAACACAACAAAAAAACTCTTGGTGAAAATACACCAAGAGTCCAAACCTACTCTCTGGCTCCTCGCTCGGGTTGTTCTTACTCTCTGGTGTTTGTCACTGTGGATGAAAGCGTCTGCTGAATCTTAGAACAACAATAACTGTGGATGAGAGCTTTGGATGTAGTGCATATCAGTGTTAGTTTACCTGCAGTTTTATCTCCTTCTCCAACAGAACCCTTCAGTAGTGGAAAAATTAGAAGAGATGAGGAAGCGTTTTCAGATGGAAATAACAGTTAAGAGGAGATTTGTGCTAACCTCAATCACTCCCACGCTGCTGCACACACACACCCACGCTGCGGTTATGTTCACTCTGTGTATTTATTTCTCATTTAAAATGATGTTACCTCCTGCTGGGCATGAGATCCCATCAAAAGTCCTGCTTTGATACTCAAAGCTATCAAACAGCTGGTGGACTCAGAGACACGTGGTTATAACATCTTATTGTCTATTGATCCTAAAGAAAGATGGAAAAACATTCGATAACAGCTGAGATGGAACAAGGTCCCAAAGCCAACAGATTACACAATGGGTGCAAAGTGGATCAAACCATTATAGTCCTGTAAATAGTTATATCGACAGATTTGCAGATGTTTGCACTTAAACAGTTAATAAACTGTTTGTCGACACTTGAACAATCTCTAAAATGACAAATGCATCAATCTTTTCATTTGGATCACGTTCCTACTGTTTACAAATCTGTGGGCATGATTTCCTAAACTGTGTGCATGGATTAGGAATCTGTCCTCGGTGTAGCTCTGTTTATGAAAACCATGCATGTGGATCTACACATTGGACTCGATGTAAAACCTTTGCGATGAGGTCACAGAAAAGTTCCTGCATTTGGACATGTGGGCTCTTTGCTATGTCTTTGAATTCAGATATCTTATAAATATTTGATAGATATGATTTTGTTCAATTACCTTCACAACAGGGTCCTAAGTCTCTGACTCTTCTCCTCTGTCGCCCCCCGGTGGTGGAATGAACTTCCAAACTCCATGTGATCTGCAGAGTCCCTCTGCACCTTTAAGAAAAAGCTAAAGACCCAGCTCTTTCATGAATACCTACTAACTTAATGATGATGGTCTCCATATTATTGATGATGATGATGGTAATGACGATGGTTTTTGTTTGATAACGACGACTTATAAGATGGTTTCTATACTGATTAGAGCTCTCAAGAACTGCCCTCAATGTTGTGCTTTGCCTCTGGTCACTTCCTGTCAGCACCTGTGTGTCCAATCAGACTCAAAGCTGATCGTTTGCTCTTACTGACATTGTTCCCTTTTTTCTAGATCCTTGCTTGTGTTGTTCTTACTCTCTGATGTACGTCGCTTTGGATAAAAGCGTCTGCTAATTGAATTGTAGAATTGTAGGTGCAAACATGTTTGGAATAGAATGAGATCATTTTGAGGAAGATGTTTGTAGAACAGCGTCAGTTCTATAATTCAGTATCTGACTCATTGAAGCTAACATCCTGTAAGGCCCTCCCCACGATTGTCATTAACTACATCTCGCCGCTCGTTGTGGACATCCGTCTTCCTCCTCTTGTTGTCTTTATCTCCCACTCTCTCTCTCTCTCTCTCTTCTGTTGTGGCTAATACTTTCACCCTCTACAGTCGCTGTGTGCCTGCAGTCGATCAGTCTTTATTTTACTCCCTCTCCCTCCGTTCAGATCGACTCTTATCAAGAGCTATTTGGGTGCTTCAGGCAGAGCGTGCACACACACAACACTACAAAAAAGCTGCTGTGTCCCGGCCAATCACGGAGCACCTGAGGGTGACTGTGACTCAGAGTCACTCAGTACACTACACTGAATCAACAGCAATTTTCTGTGATGTGTGTGTGTGTGTGCTTGCTATTATTGTTGGTGTGTTTGTGAGTTTGTCCAAGTTGCCGTTATGTTTGTGTCGCGCAGTCTGTCTGTGAGAAGAGCGGCGTTTTCCTAAAGCAACGTGTGGAGCTGATTGGCTCTCACCTGCTGTCTCTGGATGTAATACAACATCAAAGAGTTGCTATAGCAACACGTTAGCAACTCCTTAACTTCTATTGAGTGTTTAATCAAAATGTTTAAAACTGAACCAATTGTATTAAAGACATATACCCAACGCCTGTTTTGTCAGACGTCCCCTACACTTTCAAATTTGCATTTTCACCATCTCAACTGTTTTGACCCTCTGCTGTTGCCGTCAGAGTCAAACCAGCACCGTCATGTATACGAGAGAGTTGTGGGATTGCAGGAGAGAGGGTCCTGGCTCGTTAATGGACACATGTACATCCCCACTGTGTGCTCAGATTCAAACACCACTTATCCAGACTGCAGCTTATTTCTAGGAGATGTGAAGACCACAGAGGAGGGGATGTGGAGGGGGAAAAGCAGGCAGGGGTCCGGCCACCCTCAGATAGGAGAGAAGAGAATAGAAATCGCTTTGACGAGAGAAACAAGTAAAAAAAATAATAAAGACTAGGGGCTACTGCCATCTGAGAGAGAAGGTAAGGAGGAGTAAGAATGAAGGCAAGTGGAAAACAGGTGAGACGAGTGGGAAAAAAGGAGGGCAAGATGAGAGGAAGCCAAGAGAGGAGATGAGGAGTCGGCAGAGGACAGAGGGAAGGAGGCATTAGTGTCATGATGGGAGGATCAGTGTGGTGCTGCTTTGATGTCAAGCAGCAGGAATACACACACAGAAACACACACACACGCTCGCACAAAGAAACACACCTTTGCAAAGGGGATGCGACCTGTGGATTTCAAACCAGCAGGGAGAGAAATCTACAGAGGCACAAACAGGAAGGTTCCCATCAGAGAGCTCAACCCCACAGAGGGAGAGGTGGTGGTGGGGGGGGGGCAGCACCTGTTAAACAATGGCCTGGTTTATACCTGGCATCGACATCTATCCTGGGTGATCTGATAACAAGTGGATAGCGTTAATACAAGGTGGGAACAAACCCAAACGCATCCTGAAGACGGAGTGAGATCTGACAGCTCAGACCACATCGGGAGGTGGTCTTACACGCGTTCATCCAGACTGGTTTGGTAGTGGAGACGCTCATACAGGCATTTCAATCAGGAGAGACTTCATTACTAATGAACAATTATTTAGTTAACAATTTAGGAAATGAATGTGCAAAGTCTAAGTTTAAGTTTAAGTTTGTTAGCTTGATGCTAACACATAATAGAAATGCCATAAACTGGCTTACAGAGTTAGCATTGCAGTCGTTTTAACTTAGAAGACGATCTATTAGACTTGACACACTTAGCAAAGCACATCACATGCACTCGTACTTACAGGCAGATGTTTCCTAAACTCTGTGGAGACAAACTTTAAAAAACTGCTGACTCATGCTAGTCTGGTGTGCCGCTCGGATCCATCTTTGAAAAGAGTCAATGCTCTGATCCAGTGACACTGCCAGCCCCCCAGTTTTTTTAAGGTCTGAGTGAGCTGACGTAAGAATAATTCACCTCCAGCCATTGGGAGATAAGTGGTGATGTTTATATCCTGGGATTGGTTCACCTTGCACAGACTGTTTTCATGCAGCTGCTACAATCTCTGTGCACACTATTAATCTGCTGCAGTATGTTCTTATAAATGCTTTTCATTCATGCATGTATTTCTGCCTAAAGCGACCAGACTGCGACCGCCTCCCAAGGTTCCTCGTGTTTTAGAAATGTTTATTTTTTCCTCCTACATGTACATTAACACTGTTTAAATAAATTCATTTCAAACCACCACCCCACCATGCCGTCTTCACATGTTGCTGTCATGTCACTTATTGTGCTGAGATGTGTTTTTTGTTGTTGTAATTAACACGTCATAATGAGCCCATTTACAAACTGTACACTGACAATGTGCTGCATTTGTTTGTGTTTTTTTTTTTACTTTGTGTTTGTGGCAACTAAAATGAGATTAATTTAAAACACTTATCATGCCACTATACCTCAATCAGCGTCATGGTTAAGCTGCATCACTGTAAGAGGTGTGATTTCAAGCAGAAGGAAGCTGTTATTAGAGGGAAAGCTCTGATAAAATATAATACCTGCAGACAGCAGGAACAGAAAGAGACAGGTAAACATATACTCCAGCATTTGTTAGAAAAAGAGACAAATGTTTACTTCGGGAATTACACAGTCAAGACAGAACGAGCTCATAGGAGATTTAATGTTGGATTTAAAAACTCAAGAAAGATCAATCTGAACAGTATTCAACCTGAAACACTTCAAGTCACTGATTTAACCTCCTATGTTTGTGTCTGCAGGATAACAGGAAACATACTCACACAACTTTGATGAAACTTTGAGGCAGGGGTGCTGCTTGTCATCAGGCAAGGTAGGCAACTGCTTAGCGCTCCAGACTAGTAGGGGTCCCCAGACGGCTCACAAACTTTAAATCAAAGCAGTGGCCCAAAAATATGCAAATTTTGCAATGTTAGTAGGAAACCCTCTCTAAGGGGGCCCCATCTGACAGCACTTACTTGTGTTGCCCTGCTAAACGCTGCAGTATTGCTGTGAACACCAAAAACACCTTTTTTAAAGTTTATTGCACTTCTCCGCTCTTGGTTTTATCGTGTGTAAATTGAAGTTAAAGGGATACTTCACCCATTTGCATTAATCTTTGTATCATTAGAAACCTGGTAGTATTTTTGAATGGTCGTGCATCCCGCCCTCATGTTCCCCTGAGATGGGAAATCTTTGTATTTCTGAGTCTGAAAAGGAGCTTCCAGTGACGCAAAAATGACGATTTTTGCGTCACTGGAAGCTGTTGCGGTTAGCGGGGTGAAACTACAACGCTAGTTCCTCATATTTTCGACCACTGAAGCTACAGACCAATCACAGATCAGTGGGTGGGAACTCACTCCCAGAATCGAAACTTAACGTCCGCCATATTGCTTGGAAGCTATGCTAACAGGCTCTATGGAGAAAGCTGATAATGGCGAAAAATATAAATATAGCAGCGAGACGGCTGCTGCCGACAGGCCGGTCTTGTGTGTGGGATTTGGTGTCTTTCATCCACGAGCCAAAAATACACTTTCTGCCTTTTCTCGGTGAAGAAGGCACCAACTTCAAAATTTATTTCACATTTCTACATATATGACCCAATGTCAATACAGATTCATGTTTCAACGGGTGACGTATCCCTTTAATCTGAGGCACTAACGCTGCCAGGGGTTTGAATCCATCTCTGCATAAAGTGAAGCACTAAAATCACACTCCTCAACCTTTTCAGTCCAGACTAAAAAACTACGCTCATATCATTTTCCTTCAACAAAAAAAGTCCTCCACATGAGTACTGTGACACCTGATATGGGTCTTCAGCAGAACACATGGGACACAATAAGTAAGAAGGCTTTTTTACTCACCATCTGAAAAAGTGAAACTCTGAAGTGAGTTAGAAAATAACATGAAAGCAGAGAAGGTACAAAGAGTGCAGACGACAGCATGGCAGCAGTAAAGAGACCACCCTCGACGTCTCTGAGCAATAATCGTCCTCCTCTCAGACAAAAACATTTTCATCTTCCCGCCCGAGCACTTAAGGCTGTCACCAGTCCCACTGTAAAGACAGAAAGAAACTTCTGTTGTCATCTTCACAGCGGTGGTCACCCTGCAAAAGTCCTCATCATCGTCATCATCTTTAAAACAACTGCAGCGTGTGAAGGCAGCTCTGCACAATAACATTCTCATTAAATGTCTCTTTCCTCTTCTTCATCTGTGTTTTGTTAGTCAGAAAAAGTTTAGTTTGTTTTCCGTGTGAATCAGTTTTCATGAGCCGCACGTGGACGCAGCTACTTTTCAATGACGCAACAAAACGATCCAAAAGAACGTTCTTCTTAACGGCATTGGAAAGGGAACTGGAAAAAAAGTTTACATTTGTGGACGTTTGTGAGAGTGTCACATGGTTGAGGCACACAGGCACTGCATGACGAGAGATCAAGGGTAGCAGCTTTATTTTGAGCTTTCTTTCAAGTCGATTCACAGATAAATACGAGGATGCAGGCTAAGAGTAAACCGCCTCCTCATTTTTAAAGTTTAATTTTCGGGCTTCTTGTGAAGAGACAGAACAGTGAGTAGAGTCCAATACCAGGGAGCGAGTGGGGAATGACATGCAGGAAAGGAGCCACAGGTCGGACTTGAACCCGGGTTGCAAAAATGTAGGACTACAGCCTCTGTACATGGGGCATGCACACTAACCACTAGGCTATTGGCACCCCAGATTAAACCCAATGGAGTCAAACTTCTGAACCAATCAGAAGCGCAGGGTCCTGATGGTGAACAAGCTTTCTCAAAAGTCAAGGAAACCAAGGGGAAACTAAAACCTCTGTGGTGTGTTTGACTGGTCTGGTACTGGTCTCAATCCTTGGACCAGTGTTACTGGTTTGCTTGGTTTTCATTGATGCAGCTATTTATGAAAAAAGTAGACAAAACTTCAAACCGACTTCCCAGCAGCTCTTCTACTCTGCAAACCAACGCTGCTGTTTCTAACTGAGGAGTTTAAAAGTGAAGCGTTTACGTTGGATTATCTTCAACTAGTAACTTTGAGGGAGTGTAAGGCTCCTGAATGTGTCGACTTAATTGCCCCGTCTGTCCTAATTTGCACTTTCCTGCTGTAATTGCCTTCTTTGGATTTATTCCCCGAGCCACTTTAAGTGCCCTTTGTCACTTTGAATGTCCTGAGCTGCCTTAAGTGCTCTGTGGAATAAAAAAAAGGCTTTTGTTAATCTGTGAGTAATATTGAATAATAGTGGGAGTAATATGGTTTGTGTGTGTGTGTGTGTGTGTGTGTGTGTGAGGATTTGAGCAGAGCTTGGAGGTGTAAAACAGTCTTGAAGTTTGGATCTTTTAACTTTGTTTGAAGATCAGTCCAAGGAAAAAACTCTTTAACACCCACTGCCTGTGTGCCCTTGAGCAACCACTCTCCCACTCTAAAGTCATCTTGTTGATCTTTTGAGGTCGAGGAAGTTTAGGAAATGGTTGGACCTTAGCGTCCTTTTTATTCAAGTTGTAATGGTGTTGCAGGTCATCAGAGCAGATCTTTCGGGACAATTATATCTTCACATGAAGAGGAGAAAACAAATAGAACTCATTTTTATGTGAGAAAGGACAAATTTAAATGTATGCTTGTGATGACTCAGGATTTTACTTTTTAAGCTGTAGTTACTCGTTATGCCATCAGAGGGAGTATCACCTGAAGTGAGCGCTAGTTGTGGTCATTTATGATTTCCCCATTATTCACTGTTGAGGTTACCACATGGACATGGTTTAAGTTTATAAGCACATTAATCATGTAAATACTTTTACAGTTGGACTTAAAAGTACATTACCTTATCATTTCATTTAAAGGGAACATATTATGAAAAATCCACAGTGTTTGTGAACATATATCTGGGTAACCTGAGTGTCCACAGACCCACAACATGTGAAATAAACCATCCAGTCCTTTGTTTGTGGTCTGCATAAGTCTTACAACACAGAGAAAAATGCTCTATTTCAAATTTGCTCTCCTCGTGATGTCACAGTGGGATTCTGGTTTAAAAAATCCCCTCCCCTCCCCTGGTACCTCCACACATGGACTCCACCCCCAGCATAGAGCAAAACATTTCTGCAATGAGAAAAGTAACGCTAGCTAAAAGGTAGCTAGCAGGTGAAAATGTCTGTTAACTATGAAAACAAGGTTTCCACTGCTGTCAGAGTTATAACAAATCTCACTCCTCACCAACCTGACTTAACGGTCCGGAGGACGAAGTTGCAGCAAAGATGCCTGTTACCTGCAACCTAAAATTTCAAATGGCGCTCCTTCACAAGGCAAAGGACATGAAGAGACGTGGTTATGACTAAAACTTAGTATTTTAAGACCATTTAACTTAAAGTTATTCACACATTGGACTGTGTCTACAAATTAGTAGAACAAACTTAGCATTTTATAGTAATGCAATCAAACTTAAAATAATTGATGTACATTGTAATTAAATCGTTTAATTAGATATAAAGTCCGGCCTTACAGTGTACAGTGATTAAACCAACACGTGTTAACTCATATATATATATATATATATATATATATATAAGCTCAAGTCCATTTAACAGAACAACAAAAGTTCAACATAAATAAGGCAACTTACTTCATGATTAAATCAGACTAAGCAACATGTTAAAGGCAGCATGTCCTCACCTCTCCTCATGCAAGAGCACATGTCTCCTGGCTTTATAGATGGCCCCATTAACAAAATGGCTGCAGCTGGGTGCAGCACAACTCAAGTAGTGGGTTTACACTTTTCTCTTAAAACAAATAAATCTACATAAACCCTTAAATTAACCTCGGATCATTTACTCAACTAAATTCACTTTAAATAATTAAATTACATTCTACCAGTAACTCAAACATTAAAGAAATTATTAGAAAGAAAACATTTCTCAGAAATAAAACCCCTTCAAAATGGTCTGCCCCAGTGATGTCACCGATGACATCACCAATCTGATAAATACCCAGGAAGTGCTGGGCTATCCCCTTTTAGCTGCATGGACCCACATGGGTAACTGAACAAAAGAACAAACAGAGGTAAGTATGGATAAGACAATCAATGATATTTTGCAGTTCCAGAAACTAAATAAAAATGACTGAACTAAGTCAAGACTGTGTGTTTGCTTTAAGTTAATTTATGCTTTGATGTGAACTGTAACTTATTGCTAACACAAACAAACCCGGGATAGTAGTAAGTGCTGCAATGTTACACAAGCAAAAATAAATTAAAGCTAAATTCACAACTGTCATTAATAATGTGATTTGATATTAAAGACTTAAGTGGTGATTAAGAGAAGAGCTTCTCGCCCACTTTGTCTCAATGTTATGTCAAGTTTTCTATGTGCTGATTCAGCTGACTGTAAACTCCCCTAAGTGTTACCACAGGGCTTGGGTTGCAGGAAGAGAGAAACCCTGAGGTCTTACTGGGCGCTGCCATATTTTGTGTCTGTGCTCAGTTCACTCACAGAGTGAAGGATTATAGGGGGATCTGCCGGTTCCAGAGGAGAGGAGCCCGATAACTGAAGGCTTTACCCCCCATAGTACACTTAGAGACTGTAGGTACCACTAGTAGGCCTGCATTCTGGGACCGTAATGTTCTTGAGGGGCAGTACGGCACTAGTAGCTCCTTCAGGTAAGATGGTGCCTGGCCATTTAGAGCTTTGTAAGTGAGAAGAAGGATCTTGAATTCTATTCTAGACTGTATAGGGAGCCAGTGCAGAGAAGCCAACACAGGAGTGATGTGGTCCCTTTTCCTAGTTCTAGTCAGTACATGAGCTGCAGCGTTCTGGACTAGTTGAAGAGTCTTTAGAGACTTACCAGAGCACCCTGACAAAAGAGTTACAATAATCCAATCTGGAGGTAACAAATGCATGAACTAGTTTTTCTGCATCATTTTGCGACAGGATATTCCTGATCTTGGAAATATTACAAAGGTGAAAATAGGCTGTTCTTGAAATTTGCCTGATGTGAGAGCTAAAGGACATATCTTGATCAAATTTAACTCCTAGATTCCTAACAGTGGTGCTAGGTATCTAGGATTGCCTTTGTTTTCCTCGATTAGAGAGGAGTAGTAGGCAGCTCGAGCGTGATGTAGAGCCTTCATATATCTTCTATGACTATCCTGCCAGAATAAACAAGATTCTACCGTTTTGGTCGAGCGCCATATTATTTCAAAATTCCGTGATGATTGTTTCAGAGTACGGGTTTCTGAGTTGAACCATGGAGCCACTCTCCGCCGCTTGATAACTTTCTGTTTTAGGGGAGCAATCGAATCCAGAGAAACTCTCAGCGAATCCACTGCACTATCAACAAACTGATCTAGCTGAGAGGGACTAAAGCTATCGTAAGAGTTTCCAACTGGGTTGAAACACGGTACTGAATCAAAAACAGCTGAAATAGCTTCCTTAAATCTAGCTACAGCACTATCAGACAAACTTCTAGAGAGTACAGTTTTATTAAGCAGAGATAATTCTGGCAGGACAAAGTCGAAAGTAATAAGGAAATGGTCTGATAGAAGATGATTTTCTAGGAAAACTGTAAGGTTATGGATTTCAATTCCATAAGCTAAAACAAGATCCAGGGTGTGGTTAAAACGATGAGTAGGTTCGTTTACACCCTGGGTGAAACCAATAGAGTCTAATAGTGACATGAAAGCTGTGCTCAGGCTATCATTATCAACATCCACATGGATATTGAAGTCACCTACAACAATTATTCTATCACTGCTAAGGACTAAGTCTGATAAAAATTTCTGCAAACTCAGATAAAAACTCAGAAAATGGGCCAGGAGGACGGTAAACTACAACAACTAGAACTAGCTGAAAGGTTCTTGAGACTGGATGTGAAAGACTAAGAACAAGGCTTTCAAAAGAAGAAAAATTCAGCTTTGGTCGAGGGTTAACTAAAAGACTGGAATTAAAAATAGCTGCTACTCCACCACCTCGTCCGGTGTCTCGAGGTATATGAGTATTAAAATGACTGGGAGGAGTGGATTCATTCAAACTAACATATTCATCTCGACACAGCCAGGTTCCAGTCAAAAAAAGTAAATCAATGTGCTGATCTGATATCAGATCATTCACTAAAAGAGATTTGGATGCTAAGGACCTAACGTTCAAAAGTCTGCAGTGAATTTTCTGATTTTTTAGCAAAATCGTATTCGTAGTTTTGATTCTAATGAGATTTTGACGATTTACGCTTTTTTTTTTCTACGTTTGGATGACTTATGAAAACAGGTCTGGGCCGGGGGACAGACACAGTACCTGTAGTATATATATAGTATAGTCATCGGCTATACATGTCATCACTGGTCTGATTTGGGAGGGGTCCAGAGAACACTACGGAGTCCGACATCGTCTTAGCAAAAGTACACACCGACTCCACATTAACCTTAGTGACTTCCGACTGGCGTAGTCGGGAGTCATTTGTGCCGACATGAATTACGATTGTATCAAATCTACCTTTAGTCTTTGTCAGCAACTTTAAATGAGATGCGATGTCGCCCGCTCTGGCCCCGGGTATACACCTAACTATGCCCGCTGACTTCGCTAGCTTCACGTTTCGGACTATGGCGTCTCCAATAATCAGAGTTTTATTCTCAGCGGGTGTGTCGCTGAGTGGGGAAAATGAGTTTGAAATGTGAAGTGGTTGGTGGGGAACCGTGTGCGTCGATTTTCGACTATGCTTCCCTCGGACAGTAACCCAGCCACTGCCTCCCGGCTGCTCGGGAGCTACCGGGGGGGAAGCCAAGCTATGTCGGCCCGCACCGGCTACAGGTGGCTGGCTAACTACTGCTGCATACGATGACTCTGACTCAATGGTGCGGAGCCGTCTCTCTAACTCAGACACCCTCGCCTCCAAAGCTAAAAATAAACTACATTTCTTACATGTATCATTATCACTAAAGGAGGACGAGGAATAACTTAACATCTGACACGTAGAGCAGGAGAGAGCAGGAGAGGGAGAGACAGAAAAAGAAGCCATTGTAAATAAAGCTAACTGCTAAGCTAGGCTAAGAGTAGGTAGCTAAAATGAACAAAACTGTTAAGCAGGTTTGTCGCTAGAGAGAAAGAGTGCTTTTCAATTACTTCTGTTTGTCTGAACGTACAGTGTGTTGGAAACAACAGTCATAAGAAACTAGGCAAAATGAACAATTAAGCTTTTAGCTCTAACGATCAGCACTGAACAACACAGTACAGCGGAGAACTGAACAGGAAATGATGAAATACGCTCACCCGTAGTACGTAGAACGTAGCAGCTCCTCCTCTCCTACAACATATCACAGATGTTAAATTAATTATTAAAATCGGTTATCCACACCAACACTGTTGAGATTTCCATGAAGGCGCATTTCTTCTTTTTCTTAAAGGTGCAAGAGGACTGTGCTGATCAAATGGAGTTTGTTCCACCACCGCGGGGCAAAAGAGGAGAAGAGTTTATTTAGAGTCTTAAGGCCCTGACACACCAAATATATAAATCAGGAACAACATTAGGTTATTAAAATTAAGAAGATATTAAACTGATTTCTCTGACTGCTGAAGCCTTGAATCATCTCACCTTAAGAGCATTTATTGTTCACAACACAGAGTCTAGATTATAGTGATATAGCAGGAGGAACTATGAGTTCATTGATCTCTAAACAACACACTCTTCATTGTCTGACAGGCTCTGAGAAATCTGCTTAATGAGACTTTCTTTGACTTACAGCTTCATTCAGTCTAACTTACAACGAACATGTGTTTTTTTTAACGTTTTAGTGAGAGCAGGTGCGGTTTTCTTTTTTCCTCCCTCTGTGTAAAATCACGCTTTTAACCCAAACACTTCTATCCCTCTGTGATTTGAAGCCACGGTGCAGAAGAAGTTCAGAGAGCCTGCAGTCAAATGTAGCACGTCCACATCTGTGCGGCCCATTGAACAGCTTGCATCAGGCTTTTAGACAAACACATTGCTTTCCTGTTGACTTCTTCCAGCGCTGCGAAACAAGCCGAGCCGGCTGCCAACTCTCCGCATGAAAACTTTCTGTTTTGAATGTCCTGTAAAATGGAGTGGCACCACAAAGTTAAGCTTCTTAAAATTAAAGCGAGAACTGGCCTAAAAAAAACAAAGCAAAGCAGGAACAATTTTGGCAGTGGCTTTTGGGGGGGGGGGGGGGGGTCAGGCAGAGTTTAGGGTTGTCAGTTTCCAGACTGTGGGAATAAGAGCAAGTCTGTGATTGAATCAGTGTGTGTGTGTGTGTTCTGTCTGAGTGACGCACGGGGGGTCCTGATCATGATACAAAGATGATTCAAACCAGGAAAAGCTCGGCTACAGTGCGACTTCAATGAGGACCTGTTTGAGCTCAGTTATCTCACGTTCAGTCAACCTGGAGGATGAACTGATTTGAGTTTGTCAAATGTCTCTGTGATCCAAAAAAACAAAATGTTTATAGTCACAATCACGATTTACCCAGAAGGTCCGAAGTCAACATCACAGTGACATCATAATGTCGCTCTGTTACACCGTTACAGCCGTCACGCTCGCGCAGGGACGCTTCCTTATCATCACGTTGTCTTTGTCTCGACTGACCTGGAAGTCGTTCCCCCTCCACCCCACCATGAAGGATTTTCTCATTTCTAAAATTGCACCCGGAGGAGACGAGGATGGAGGATAGAGGAGGCTTCTGGAGGTACTCAGAGCTAGGATGCACGGGTTGATCCATTTGACCCAACACCAATGACGTTACAGGTTACTTCTTTATACAGGATGAAGTATTTTTTGTCCATCCATAAGAACAAGGAACAAAGAGACCCCAGGAAGAGTACTGTCCTTTAAAGGTTATATGTAATATGTAAATATGATAAATATGTGATTTCTCACACTTAAATATAAATCAAGTATCTCCTCTGAAAATAACTCTGTGAGTCATGACTGTCTACAATGGGTGTAACACCCGAGTCCCACTGTCTGTGATGCTTTCAGAGTTTTCACCTATCTTCACTTTGTTTACATCGCCCGGACGGCCGGCTGACTCCTCCCCTCGTGTATAAAAGTTGTTTAATTGAGGGACTAGAGAAAAGAAGAATAACATACTGTACTCACTGCTTAACTGTGTTTCTAGATCACGCTCATTTCAGGTAAATTTACATGCAGTGTGAAGATACGAGCAGAATAAAGATCGCTAGCATTAGCATGCTAACACAACAATGCTCAAGGGCGAGATCTGCTGGATCAACAAATCGTGTAGTAAGCCTTTAAAGAGAAAGTTCAAGAAGCAGAAACTACCAAATCACAGTATCTACACCTCTTTATGTCTCCAGCATCCTTCTCTTTAACCTTTTTTCTGTTTCCGCTTCCTTTGTTTGCACAGTGTATCATCATGAAGATGGAAATCTAATCCCTCCCTCAAACTAAACACGAAACTCTGCCGTCCTGTCTGCATGCTAACCAGAGTCCTGCGGCAGAAATGCTAATGCTAACTCTGTAAGTATTGTTTATACCTCTCTGTCTGCTGTCTGCATGAATCATCCTCCATCCTTTTATTCCAGAGCCAATATTTATTCTTCCCCTTCCTTCCTTCTCCCAGTTAGCAACACGTCATCCTCCCATCTGCCCCGGCTTCACTCCTGCTTCGAGTCTGTCAGTTTAATCCTACCTGCTGTCTCGAGGCCTGTCGGTCACAAGTGACAAGTCTCTCTCTCTCTCTCTCGCGCTCTCTCTCTCGCGCTCTCTCTCTTCATTTACACACACACACGTGTTTATATGACATTCTTGAATCTTACACCCAGAAACTTGGTATTCCTGCTTCCTTTTTTTTATTCCTTTATTCATCATTATTTACTGATTTTCTTCTTGCTGCTTCTCTCTTTCCTCCTTTCTACCTCTCTCTCTCTCTCTCTCTCTCTCTCTCTCTCTCTCTTTCTTTCAGGGACAAAAGTCACCTTTCCTGTCAATATGCTGTTAGTGTGTGTGTGTGTGTGTGTGTGTGTGTGTGTGTAGCATGTATGTAATAAGCACTCTTCCTTGCCTTTACATTGTTATTGGACTTGTGACAGCTTTAATTCTCTCTCTCTCTCACTCTATACACCCAGCACGCGCACACACACACACACACACACACACACACACACACACACACTCAGGACCTGCTAATCATAGTGAGAAGTTGAGAACAATCCATTGCTGTCTCTTTTTATCAAGTCCTCTTTCTGTGGCCGTAAGGGCTCCAGAGTGGTGTGTGTGTGTGTGTGTGTGTGTTTATCTATATATATATATAGATAGATGTATAATGAGTGTGTGTGTGTGTGTGTGTGTGTGTGTGTGTGTGTGTGTGTGTGTGTTGTCTTGTGTGTAGCTGTTAAATTGCTATCTTAAAGGTGACCTCCCCTGCAGACAGCAGATATAACAATCAACTTAAAACTGGACACTAGAGAATGTGTGTGTGTGTGTGTGTGTGTGTGTGTGTGTGTGTGTGTGTGTGTGTGTGTGTGTGTGTGTGTGTGTGTGTGTGTGTGTGTGTGTGTGTGTGTGTGTGTGTGTGTGTGTGTGTGTGTGTGTGTGTGTGTGTGTGTGTGTGTGTGTGTGTGTGTGATGTGTGTGTGATGTGTGTGTGATGTGTGTGTGATGTGTGTGTGTGTATATTCATGTATGTGCGGCTGTTTTAACCTTCGGAACATGATCGTTTCATGCTCTACCATTATTCTTCTTTTCCCGTCGGACCTGAGTCCATGTTTAAGTCATTGCTAAAGACTCCAGGATGTGAAGGTGAATGAAACTCTCCAATCATCAGATGAACGTCCGTCACTCTCGGGGTTAAATAAGTTCAGCTCTGCGCTCTTTTTCTAACCAATCACCGCCGCACAGACACACTGAATCAGTTCTCTGTAACCAACTTTCACTCAGACTTCACCCGGAGTTTCTCCTGCCAGACCCCGAGTATTTTTCCCGCAGCAAGTCAGAGTGAGCTGATGTGAGAACGCAGCAGGATATTCTCTGGAGAATTCACCTCTAGCCAATAGGAGGGGGTGTCTGCCCGCGACCACTACAATCTCTGTGCACGTAATTAAACGGCTGCATTATGTTTTCTGTTCTCCAGTTTGTTCTCCTCCCATCTTTTGTTGATAGTGTGATTCCACTGAACTACAGATAACATTGATACAAAGGCAGATATAGTCATTATAGCGTCGTGTAGCGGACTCTTTTACTTCTTCTTACCTCAGGAGACCCCCCCGCACCCCCTCCCGTCTGACAGGGAAAGTCTCCAGCTGTGAGGAGCATATGTGAACAGCCAAGTTAGGCTGCAGTCCTCCTGAAATGATCTAGATATTTTCAGGAGTGCATGTGTGAAAACGGCTTCCTGTCTTCCTGAAGTAACTTGAAATACATTTTCAACTCATCCAAGTGAGAGAGCAACAGACTGCACAAAGACTCAGGGAGGCTTTGGTTGGAAACTGAGAAAGAAATGAATCCTCTGAAACACTTTTAATCAGTGAGAGGAGTCAAACTCCTCCCCTCAACATGTCAGACTATCCACTTTTAAGATTTTGCAATTAAGTTTCCCCATTTCATTAAATGCATCCCGGTTCATCGGCATTAGCCACTGATCTACCCGCTCTGAAAATTAAATTAAACTCATTATCCTGTAATGTGAATAAAGAAATTAATTTTCTACTTCTACTATGACCCTCATCTGACCTTTTCTCCTCCCGACCAAAAAGTATGTTTTTGTGCTATCATAGCAGTTTGAACTACCTGTGACTTATGATTTCAAACAGTTTCAACATAATTATGTAAATGTAATGTAGGTAGAGATTCACACGTGTGAGTTTGTAATGAGAAAAACTTGGTCCAAACACTTAAAGGGCCATCACATACAGGGTCGTTTTAAGCCATAGCCACAACATCTGTCTGTGAAGCATGGAGTGTGGAGCTTTACGACTGAAGCTCGAGGGGTTAACAAAAGACGTGTGTGCCTGGAAAAAAAGCATTCAAGAAGATAAATCATTGTTGACAATCTGTCTTTCGTCTTAGGTGTGGCAGGAGAAAATGACTTCATGTACACATGAAAATGAATCACATGAAAGTTGAAACTCCACCCAGTTGCACACCTCTTCACAAACAATAACAGAGTGACAAGGGCATTCTTCATGGACTGCCATTTATTGCAAAAGTCACAATTGACATTCAGCTTTCAAACTGATATATTAGTCGCAGTAATATACCAGTGCATTTTGTATATTTTGTATTGTAATGTGTTAACTGCACGATGTATTAATAGTGCTTTCTTAATCACTGGTATCACTGACTGCACAGCTCTGGACAGCTCCCTATGTCAATACTGTCTATTTACAACTCTGTTTTTGCACATTTACATTTATCTACAGCAAAGTATGTTGTATGTAATATTTTCATATTTAAGACTAGTAATGCTTAGTTAAATCTGGTTGTATATATTCTGATTCTTAGTTTTGATATTTTTAGTGCTTATTTACTTTTTATTTAACATTATATTATGTTTAGATTTGCTAATATTGTGTGTTTGGACAACCTGCTGTTGTAACGCCACAATTTCCCAGTTTGGGATCAATAAAGTAATTCTATTCTATTCTATTCTAATAAACGTGTCTTGCCTTGCATGCACTGGTATATAGATTGAAGCCCACATTTTAGATGAACAAAAAGGTATTCCAAGTGCATCTTATTCACTCTGTCAAATTGTTGTTCCCTTACATTTCGTCTGATGTAAGATAGACGCTGCCGACTTTATCAAACCCTGTCCTATTCATGAAGCAAACACACAAAGTTCTCATCATTCATTCAAAGATGAAATCATGATGAATGTTTGAGTGTAACACAGAAGAATTTAATCCACGTTGACTCTGACTCCTGTTATCGCCACGACAACAACGACAACAACAACTGGCCCTAAAAAAGATGGGAATAGAAGACAAGTCAGAAAGAGCGAGAGAGAGAGCGAGTGAGAGAGAGGCAGAGAGAGGATGTGAGGGAGAGAGAGCGAGAGTGAGAGAGAGGCAGAGAGAGGATGTGAGGGAGAGAGAGAGAGAGAGAGAGAGAGAGAGAGAGAGAGCAGTGGTTGTTGTTGTCAGGTGTGTTGTGTGAGGGCGAGGTGATTCCTCTTCTCTCTTATCTTGTTCTTCTCTTGTCTCTGTCAGCCAGCTGTCTGCTGTAGAGCTGCTCAAACACACAAACAAACACATCATGTAGGCAGATCCTTTGATTCTCCTACACACACACACACACACACACACACACACACACACACACACACTGCAGGAAGTAGTAGTGGGTAGTAGAGCAGCAGAGTACAATGAGTGTGTGTGTGTGTGAGGAGGTGTTCTTTACTGTGCATCCTTCAAATCCTTCTATCTTCTTACTCACAACATTTTGGGGCAGTTCTTTTTTTTTCTGCGTTAAAATCTAATTTTGTCATCCAACAACATTTTGTTGAATTAAAGTCATTCTTTCATTTTTATCATCAAATTTTGGTTGAGTTTTTTTGAAGATTTCTGTGAAAGTGTTGAAGACTGAAACTGTTCGATTGAGATATTTAGTTTAAGACTTTTTTTGGCTTTAAATGTAGAAATAACACGTTTAAGAACAAAAATTCACCTCATGGATTTGTTGCTAAAAGCTGAAAATGTTAAGAGTAACAGAAGAGAAAGCAAAGGGCTGCTGTTGTGATTTCAGAGGCTTCACTTCTGAGGTTTAGAGTCAGAAAAGTCAGATTTATATTGATAACATTGAAATGAAATGCATCAACATTTATTGAAGATTGAGGCTGCTGTAACAGATGCAAGGTGATCGACCTCTTTTCACAGATCATTTATGCCTCTGTGGGTTTCATTTGGACGCTCCTGTTCACACAAAGAAGCTGCTGCATGATAGTTCCAGTTTGTAGCATCGAGAAGCTCCTCAGATAGACAAAGAACAAGCTGAGCCCAGATTGAGGTTGAGGCATGCTGGGAAAAAAGCAGTGTGTAATTATCCAACCAGACAAACTAGAGACCTTCATCTTCCTTCTTATAAAACATCCCGCTTTGTCCATTCTCAACCGAATATATCTCTACATGTCATTGATTGTTTACAAAAAGAAACAAAACAGAAAGTCCTTCATGACAAAAACAAGAAATTCTTAGTCAATCTGTGTCTTTGTTTTTGTTCATTTCCATCTCGTAGTGGATCACAGGTCATTCACAACTCCCCCTCCAGTGACGACAATCCTTTAAAAAAGGGATTTGATGGCTGCAAAGTTTCCCATTTCCCCCTCATCATTGTTATCCCCTGAGCAAGATGCACTTTGTCACATTTGGTTTTCCGTCTGAACTCAGGTAGTATTTATTATTGCAAATTGAAAAGGTTCAGAGAAACGGGTCGATGGAAACCCACTTTCTTTCTTTTGTGTTTGCTGCAACGAGAGCTGCCATAACTTACTCCAGAAAAAGAAAAGTATACAGGAAGAGACAGTCAGATCAATACACACACACACACACACTCACACACACACACACAGGCTGTCAGGTGTGCAGAAAGCTGTTGCCTGCAGACAGCCTCAGTCAGGCTACTTTAAATCCGTGAATGATCCTCTGAAAACGGGGTCATTTAAAAAAGAAAATTCCACTTTGTTTTGATAACGAGGCGTGCACACAGATCAGGCTGCAGTTCACATGCCAGGCCAGTAGTTGGCAGTGTGTCGTAATGAAGTGCATGCGGCCATGTGCACACACTCGTCCTTCCAAAGCAGCTAACACACAAACGTTTGAGGCGAGGTTGTTACTGTAAGTGACCATAAACTACAAAGGGAGTCCATTTTGAATAAATGTCGACTGGGAGCTGCAACAACAAAACTCAGGAGTCTGCCAATGTTGTATTTGTCCATCTACTCCCACATTGCTATAGAGCGCCACAGGAATGAGTCCTAAAACCAGGAAGTAAGTTAGCATTTGAGCGCCATGGGGTCTAACGTTTAAAAGTCAACGGGGATTTTGAATGTGTTTGTGGTTAGACTCCTGAAATAAGGTCTGTGGTTAACACAAGCTGAAGAGATGTTGGTGTTTAGTTAGACCACATAAACTACGTTAGGTAAAACCTCCACTTGTGAAGTTTAAAGTTTTTACTCGTCTTTAAAAAGGCGGTTGCTAACAAGTGGCTAAATGTGACTACAGCGGTCGTCAGGGACATTAAACGTCATCACGCCGGACACAGAGGGCGGGAACTCTCTCACTAGTCGGAGATGTCTCCTGTAGGTTTAATCTTTAGGTTAAGGTGAATATTATGTTAGTAAACTATTTATTAAACTACGTGGATTAGTTTATCGGAGATCGTCTGAAGCTGAACGCTAGTGACGTCACAATCATCCCACCGTGGTGTAGTTAGCTTGTAGCATAACGTTAGCTTTTTACTTCTGTCGGCCGCATTAACGCTTCAAACATCATAAAAATGGCGTTCATCTGTGAAGATTATCCTGCTGAACAAAACGCCTACGCTTCAGAAACGTGCGTTAGCCACAGAGATTATTTTCTACAATGATCCAAAATCCAATGAAAACATCCCATAGGAGGATTCTCATTAGACCCCATGGCGATGCTACTTCTGGGTTGGCCTACAAAAATACGTCACATGGTTTGTTCTCTATTGACTGGGAGTGTAATACTTAGGTGAGTAAGGCCACCGTATCAAGAAGGAACAGCGTTTCATCCGTCTATACGGGGACTACAAAGGTGCTGTATTCACTCTGGGACCCGTTTTTGGACCCTTCAGTTTTTGAGGCGCTCAAAAAGATTGTTGCCGTTGTTGGATGAAATGGTTGTCGTGTAAACAGGAGCCTGAGACTGCTGCAGTCACTGAAGGAACAGACACACAAAGAAATGAACACCTAACAGCACACCAGCAGACAGAAGCTCTGCACACAACAAGGAATCTGAAACTGTATTTACTCCACACACACACACACACACACACACACACACACACACACACACACACACACACACACACACACACACACACACACACACTGTGAGTGTCTCAGGTTTGACAGACTGCTGACTCTCTCGTCCTCTCACAGGATGTCGGTCGCTTGCATGGACTGAAAGTTTGTGTGATAACAGATGATGCCATTCTTGCAAAAGTTATTCTTACTGTGACCTGCAGGGGGCGCTCAACTGTAGCTGTGATTTTTAAACACTTGTGTGGCTTAAAGCTAAAGTCAAGTCAGGTACTCTGCAAAGCCAAACTAACTAAACTGGATGTGGATAATCGACGTAAACATAACAGTTGAGAAGATGTCACTTTACACCACAAGAAAACTAAAATGAGAAATAAAACAAATCAAGCTGATGCAGTTAGAGATAAACATGGGACATCTAACATGTTATTGAAAATGAGTGAAGAAAAGAGTCCCCCTATCTCCAGAGGGGATGAGGGGTGTGTGTGTGTGTGTGTGTGTGTGAAAAGTGTACCCGTCAGGAGCCCCACTAGTGCGGACAAAAGCCAAGAAACAGGGACCCCATAGCAGGGGCTGTGAGTGAACAGTCCACAGAAACTCAAGAACAATGAGAAGACGATGCAATTTTTTGTCTGCTAGATGTTGTGATTTCAGCTTTATGACCAATATCGCCTTGAAATAAGCTTTTTGGGAAAATAGGACAGACAAAGAATTTGCAGCAGTCGTATATCAATCATTACAAAACACTCCGGATATGACAACCGATTTTGAAAGTTGAAGTCCAGAATCTGCAGCATGTTGTGGAAGCTCAAAGCTGACGTTCTGATGGTTGTCTGTGTGAGGTAACGTCCTGCGATGAGTGTAAGGTGTTTGTTATGTGACAGTCTCCAGTCAGCAGCAGCAGCTGTTTGACTCCTCTCTGACGAGGATCTGCTGTCGCTCCTGAGCGCTCACGACCATCTGCCTGCTGCTGAACGCTAACAAAGCCACATGACTCTCCTCCAGATTCTCTGCTGCATTGTGAGTTTCATCATCGTTCTTTATTGGCTGCTTTACTTCTGAACTCTTCTCTGTTCATGATATGTTAGTAAGAATGCTCGCTAGTTTTTATAATCGGCTTCAGTTCAAATGTGCTGAGGCAAACTCAAAGCGTCCTCTTCTTCCACTGCGCTGCTCTGAATTTCTGAGCTGCAAGAGAGTGACTGGTTTTGTTTTTTTCTGCTGCTGTAAATTAAATTACTGCAAAACTGAACACTCAAATTACTTCAGCAGTTCATTGGTCATAATCCTTTTAGTAGTAACTCACCACATAAAAAACATTTTCTTTCATGGCATGATCATGTAAACCAGTGATTCTTAAACTTTTCAAAGTTGCACGTTTTGGATGCCCCCTCGGTTTGTCAGATATGAGAGCAGTTATCAGGTCAACAGGTGTTGCAACGATGGAAGCGGGCAAGAGAAGTGGTTCAGATAGAAGTGATTGTACCCGACCTAAAAAGCCTCTGCATGTTTCTAATAAGCTCCACGAGCAGAAACGTGCTCAAACTAGGATCAATATTGGAGATGCTTTTGAAAAATGGAGAGAGGTTAGAACACAGAAAGGTTTACAGACCCATGCAGAGCTGGATAAACACTGAAGCTTCAGAGTCCACCACATGGTGACCTGAGTGAGCATCGACTCTAGAGAGGAGGGGGGGGAGACAGATCTCTACGATGTTTAGAATTTAGACTGCAGTACCCATTTTAAACACTAGGTGTCAGAGTTACATACTGCTCCTTTAAAGAAAATAATAAGATTATTTTGCAGCAGTTTTTTGGTGCTAACAGCCCTAGATTTTGAGCAAATGTAATTTCTAAGGATGAAACTTTTGACTGTGCTGAGTTGTCACTGCTCTGCTAGTTTTTTAATTATAGTCTATTTGTTTTCTTTGTAACAGACAAACAGACACACACACACACACACACACACACACTGGAAAACAGTTAACAGACCACAGCGCTTGTAACAGGACTCAGCGCAATGTTCAGAAAAAAGGCAGATAAAAAACTGCAAAACAAAACATTGTCCCTCTGAACACATCCTCACATCCTGCATCGAGCACGGTGTGTGTGTTAGAGAAAGGGGAAAAGAGAGTATTGGCTGACTAACACACACACACAAACACACACACACACTTAGAGCCTGCCAAGCGACAGTGTGTGTCTGCTCACCCTGTATCACTGTAGGCACTACAGCATGTACAGTCAGAGGCTGCCTCTGGCACACACACTAACACACACACACTCCTCCTCTACCTGTGTCAGGTACAACATGCTTCAGGCAGGCTGCTTTTAATGAGAATGCTACAGTGGAGCTGGTGGGTGGGAGCATGAACAAGGACTCTGACAGCATGTTATTACATGTTCAGAGACTTGATTCTCTCACACGGCCACAGAGAGTTAAAGTGGCTTTAAGTATGAAATTACACAGCGCGCTCCATCATCATGTACAGGATGGGGAGTCCACACCTGCTCTTTAAAAAACAGTAATGTGGTTGTATTAAAGCATGTTTTAAAAAGTGTAAACACTGTAAAGAGATATGGGGAACAAAACAAAGATCTGCTACTGAAGTTCAGATAAAAAAAATATATATATATATTTTTACCTTGTCCTGAAATTCGGTTGCCATGGGAATGAGGGAGCAGGGAGAGATTATGATGATGTGCAGTTATACAAAATTATACTCACATGATTACTGAAGACAGGAATTCAGAATTAGTTTTGCTTTCTAATAATAGATGAATTCATGACGATGATGTATGACCTTAAACATGTGATGTATAAATGTCAAAATAAAATGTATACTGCCTTAAACTGGGAACCAATCAAAACATTGATCACATAATATGCTTTTACTTTCTTCTACCTGATCCGGGCCAAACTGAGCAAAGCCAAATTGTCAAAAATCCAAATGGGATTTCAGTGCTTTTATCGACCAATAGTTCAGACATCCTGAAAAGTTTGTCATTTGAGCCGTTGTGGTTTGCATTGATTAATTAGAAATTTGAAATGACTGAACTTTGGGGGACGGACAGCAGTAAATTAAATGTTTATATGTCCTGTTTTAAAAGACCTAACAGAAGAATAAAGAAGTAGCAGCTGATGAGGAAACAAGGTTCAGGTGAGGAGGGGGGTGCAGGAAGTGGAAAAATGTGTGTGTGTAAAATAAGAAATGTAGGCGGAGCTCTAACTGTACAGCCTCTCCATTAGATCTGACGACGGATAGCATCTCAAACCCTTTCTATTTATTTCCTTTAGAGATCCGGAGAGGCAGTTTCAGAGTGCATATTGGGATAGTTATGACGCATTTCGAGAGGGGCTTTGGTGCGCTTGCTGGACAAGAATTTACCAGAGCTCTATTCTATACTAATGAGTCCAGGGACCGCCCTGACTAGCAGCATCTTTATCCAATCAGGTGCATTCATTGATGCTATGTCACCTATTTTGTAAACTACAGATAAAAAACTTGGCTATCAAGAGTGGGTGGAGCCGCCAGGAGAAAATCTGTACAAGCCCACTTTTCAGATGAGTGCTCCATCCCGATCCCTAGCGTCCTCGTCTGAAGCCGTACGGTAAGACAACAGAAATGTGGCTATGGAGAGAAAGGACAGAGACCGACTGTTAGAGACGCTCTTCTCTGGTGACAGCCGGAGATTTCATACAAATATATCTTCTTGTTTACCTTTAGCTTCTGACTGAAGTGACTCTCAGCCTCAGGTGTCAAACTGCTCACATGCAGCATCCCAACTCTCAGGTGGAAATGCATCTTTAATCGATGGTGAAGGATAATTGAGAAACTCTATATTTAACCTGCTATATTTATAGCTTCCAGTGAGTTACACCGTCCTCTCCACACGTGGCCCCACATCGATGTTTGATCCTTCCAGGGCAGAGAGTTAATAGAAAATATCAACCTTTTTTAATGCAATGAATGAACAAAGTTTCGAAGGCAATAAGGAAAGAGCCTTCATCGCCTTCAGCCTGATGGAGAGGAAATCGATGTGGGGAGCGGTGTGGGCAGCGAAAAGCACAACAGTGATGGCATAATAATGTTGGTGATAATTGCTGGATGGAAAGCACTTTGCAGAGCGCTGCTGGAGGTATTTGATCACGGTTGAACTGTGGCTTTATGCCGCGAAAGGAGACTAAAAATATAACTCAGCAGCGTGCAGCAGCATGACTGCCTGTCACCCGCTCGCTGCTGTAATATCAGGGAGTAATGATATGACCAAAAAGGAAAACACACAAAAAAGCCTCTGTGTTTGAGTACGGGTGAGCTCTCTGAGCAACTCTCACCTAAGACGACAGCTCCGCACAACCGGGAGAAAGGAGCAATTAGTGTCATCTCTGTACGTCCAATCCGCTCCAAATTAGCATGAAACACGATTAGCGGCTAAGAGCTGAGCGGATAAGGCCTACATGAGTCAAATGAGAAATGATTCAGTGGCAAACAGGGATTTTATAAATTAATTTTAAAAGGAGTCAGATCATTTGTAATGGGATATGAACACAGCTGGATTCAGGGCTGAAATGCTGAACATGATGAGGGGATGGACTGTTTACCGCTCAGTAGTGACATTAAACTAGCTTCATAGTTAGGGCCCGAAGCAGGAAGTGCGTAGGACCCTCTTGAAACCCAAGGAATTATTATTTTTCTTCTTCCTCCACTTTAAACGCGATTTTGAGGGCCTGAACGTGCGCAAAAACTCATTAAACGTTCCATGGTCATCAGGTCAAAATTTGATATTTTGGTAGTTTCGTAAAAAAAACTTGGCAAAATGGCCTCCCCATAGAGGGTTTTTTTCACGTACACTCACGAAAATTGGTATGCATATTAAGCTTCTCGGGACGGACGAAAAATCCTCTTGCAGCGTTTCAAAAAACCCGACAGGAAGTCCACAAATTCAAGTTGAATTTCACAAAAATGGCCCAAAATCGCTCAAAATCGCCGATTTCAGCCTTCCTATTTGAACGCACTTGCCCAAGGGCGCTCATCCGATCGGCGCAAACTCAGTGTCAGTGCGTTCTAGACAGGCTCAGCATATCTCGTTGTGCGCCGCACGTTATTTCGTCAAAGGGCGTGGCCGAGGCGTGCGTTAGAACTTTTTTGTGCGTTTTGGCAACTTGCCAAAAAAGTAAATGTTTATATCTCTGCCATCTAGTGTTCAATCATATTAAAATTTCTCACATGATACGGGACCCGCCCTGAACACATCCATGATTTAAATGTTTTAATAAGTCACAGCGCCACCTGTTGACAACAGGAAGTTACTGCTTCTCAGTTAGCATTAGCCATTGCTACAAGGTAGCTCATTTCCCGCTCAGAATTGGTGTGGACCATGCTAACACCCTGGCCATACAACACGTTCAAGCTCAATCACCTACGTCTAATGCTCTCGCCATACGACATAATGCATCTCGTTTGACACACGTCAAACAGGAAGTGGTTGTAACTCTCATACTTTGTCTGATCTGCCTCAAACTACACAGGTATGATCAGGGTTGGCCTCTGAACACATTGACATAACAATAGTCAACTTTAACCAAAGCACCTCCTACTGCAAGGATTAAGTACTACACAATGCTCAATTTGCTCCATATTTCACAGCTATCATGACAGTGCCAGCCTGAACTGCTCTACGTCAAAAGTTTCTGTGATCTTCATTACGCTGCCTATTTCAACATGCCATAGTACCACTTTTACACAAATCGGACTGCACGGCCAGCTGCTTAGTCACGTTCCGCTGCTGCTGCACTCCCGCGGTCGCGACACCCCCCGACATGCACAGGGGTGCGAGGGCCCTTCATCACCGCTTGCGGTTTTAATTTGTTTTTGTTTTTCTGGAGGATCGAGTTCTGCAGAGAGAGCCACAGAAGGTTTTTATTTTTTTATTTTATGGGGACATTGCATATTAATAAACATTTCAGTCAATATGCCAGAGTTAGCCAAAAGGCTAATTTTCATCTGTTGTCCCTGGCCAGATTTTATAAAAGGCTCCCTAAAAAAAAAAAATTCAAACATCGCTAAAGGCTACAAAAATAGAAATATCATGGCAGTAATTAAGCAGACAGGTGAGCAGCCACAGGAGAAAATACATAAACCATGCAGGATACACATAAAGCAGCATTTGGTTAATATAAAAAATGTATCTCATAAAGGACAGACATGGAGCAGCATTGAGCAGACATAACAATTTACCAAAAAAAAACAAGTATTAGTAAAAGCACGTATCCAATAACCTACTAAAGTAAATGTAACATGCACACAACAAGACAAGGTTCTAAAGATATACAACGATATTTTTAAAACGTAATCGAAGCTTCAGAGTCCTTGAGAATCATTGTACAGAGTACTAAAGGGGACATCAGAGGAAAAAAGTCTAAAAATTGACAAAAACAAGGAAAATTGAAAACAGAAAAGGATGCCCCCTAGAGTTAACAAATCAATCCTCTTAGAAATCTGAACTAATGAGGCATGCTCATACACACTTAAAACCGCTGGGTTAAAAACAACCCAACTGGTAACCCAACGCTGGGTCAAATTTGGACCGACCCAACGCTGGGTTGTTGTAACCCAGCAGGGTTGGGTTAAGGTTTAGAATTAGGAGACTCGATTTTTGGCTTGCATCTCCAACCCAATGCGTTGGGTCAATTTTTTTAACCCAATGTTGGGTCAAATCAACCCAACCTATAACCCAGCAGCACTAACCCAGCTGGGTTATGAAAATAACCCAGCATTTTTAAGTGTGTAGTATTCAGTCTTTGGCCTACTTACACCGGACCCTTCCCTCTGTGCCTGGACCCCCTGAATCTGGGGCGGTGTGATCTAGTGGGTGCATGGATACCTAACTTAACACTGAGTCTATTGAATTTAACACTCCATGTTGGTTCTCCATCATGCAGTTTAACCGCAAAGGCCGGGATGTGAACAGGCTGCACCCGGTTCAGGTCCAAGGATGGAGACCCTGGAAGTTGTACTGTTTGCTTGAGAGGTGCCAGTTCACTTTCTGAGTACTGCAGAGGTGCTCTTGAGCAAGGCATCGTACCCCCAACTGCTCGGGCACTCCTTCATGTGCAGCCCCCCTCACTCTCATAGTCCAGTTACAGAGTGTAAACCAGACTTTCCCTCAGCTGTTAATAAAGTCTGTAATAATAAATGAAGAACATAATGTGCTTACATTAAAAAGCTCAAACAGCAATGTAACGAGTTCTCTTCTTTCACACACCTGTCGTTCTGACTTTTAACACATACGTCAAATACACGTCATTGATTTCCTCTGACTCACACATACACACACACCTCGTCACACCTGTGAACTTTAGCAAACATGTTAATGCTGCTTCACGCTTTATAACACACACACAGACGAGTCATTTAACATGTTATTTATTAATTCACAGAGACTCTACACTTGTCTTTTCCACTCTGACAGTTCAGAAGAAACTAATTGTGTTTTATGTTTATTCTCTTTGTTGTTATTTAAGAATTTATACTTTATTGATCCCGCGAGGGGAAATTCGTTTTTACACTCTGTCTAGTAAACATGCTACACAAACATGAACTGAAATACACACACATGCACAAACAGGATCCTGTGGACATGCACTAATGGAGAGGTCTCAGAGTGAGGGGGCTGCCCATGTGTCGATATTCTTTGTTATGTGTATTTCAATCAGGAGAGACAAGTAAATGATTGAAAGATGAAAAGTTTATTTTACATATGTGACATAGAATGATTGTAAGAGAATCTTTGGCGCTTGAACTCTACAGGGACATTGAAGATGTCTGCCCTGAGCGGCAACAAGCTCTATCCCCCCCTAGAGTCCAGACACTGGTGGTGGAGGTGTTAGCGGATGATGTCGTCTGGGTTGATGCGATGAAGAAGTTGATTGAACTGTGAAGACTTGAGTTGATGAGGAGATGGTTAATGATGTCATCTGAGGCAAACTGCAAAGGCTGGGGTTGACTGGACGATAGCTGATGATGTCATCTGAGGCTGATGGGATGAAGGATGTGATGAAACTGCGAAGGCTTGGTGGCAATGGGGAGGTGGAGGGTCGCTCGTAACGATGGCATGAATGAACTAGTGGAAGAGAAAGCCAAGAGAGACGGCAGCAATGTGATAGGCTAACAATGAGGGAGTGGAGCAGTGCTATTGGATAGATGTGACCAGGTGATGATTACGAGAAGTTATGAGTGAGCATGTGTGGAGGAGTGATTTGACATGGTATGATAATAAACAGTAAAACGAGTGTGCAAAATATAGTCTTCCTGTCTGAACTTTGGCTAGAACTACATTAATTGACCAGGTGTAAAATGAGTTTCCCAGCTGGGGATTTGAAAACCTTTCCAAGAACTCATTCAGTCACAGATTTTAAAACTTGAGAACCTTAGCGAGTCTGGAATATTTCTGTTATGCAAAACTTACTGCCCATCATGTGCTGTTTTCACTCTTCTCCAGAATACTTCCTGAAATTTTCAGGAGTTTTCTGCATGTGTGAACAAAAACAGATGTTTAGACGCTGGGTCTATTTTTTGACGGAGATCTCTGCAAGCACCAACAAAGCTGGAACGAGTAGAACAACTTGGACAGGAAGTCAGACAAGGAAACGCAAATCAAAACAGCAGCTTCAGCTCCCGTCAAATGAGCGACAGGCGTGCCCTGTTAGCTCTCGTCCAATCTGACGGCGGATATCTACAACCTACTGTAGCACAAGAAGAGGGACAAGCGCAACAAATAAAACAACAAACCATCAGAGGCCGATCTAAAATTATTATTACCATCAGTAATAAACTCCTTCCTTTCACATCTTACTCAACGTCTGTGTCATGATTTTCAGAGTGCGTCGTCCTTTCAGCAGCCTTATGTCTTATCATGTTTTTCATCAGAGGACTTTGGTGAGGAGATATTTAAAAACATCAAGTCAAACTTTGGGATACATTTGCTTTTGAAACATTACAGGTGAAGAAGAAAGAATTGACCTTTTGACCGGGCAGCAGAGGATGGAAATCTGGACACCGGCAGGAAACCTGACGACATAAAAGACAGAAATATTGCTGTACAGTCTGAAAGACAGACACACAAGCACAAATAATTCTACCTACAACTTCAATTTTTGAAGAGACTAAAGGTCAAATTTAAAATGTGCCTCATTAAACGCACAGGGTGTAAATTCAGCCACCAGGGGGCTCTCAATCAAAACAATAAAAAAAGATGCAGTCGAGGCTGGCGGGGAATCATGGGAGTGATTCTCTCTGCTACTCCCCCACCCAAATAAAAAAAAGGGGTTAAATTGGGATCCTTATTCTAGACTGTAAATATTAACGGACGATGCCTGAGTGACGTCACCCATCTGTTCCTGCAGGGGGCGCTGGAGTCCCATCGATGGCGGTCTCCATGCTGGAAATGCTGTCTCAGTCTAACTTTCAGTCAACCTAACGACAGGCTGAGAGCTGGAGCTGAGGCGGGTTTTAAACCTCCTGACAAACCGTTACACCGCGCCCACCTGTCAATCAGGTCAGCTACACGCCTTATTGTGAATAACTCTTATCCTTCATCAAATCAAAACTGATGAGTCATCAAAACATTCACCCTCCGTACAGTGTGTGTCCATCGAGACATGAGCTAATCACACCTATTTGGTTTTTTGAACCAGGCTGTAAACATGTTAATCTCTGCTGTAAAAACAGGCTTTTTAGAATGGGTGTGTATGTGACTTCCTGTGCTTCTGCAGCCAGCCTCTAGTGGACACTCCAGGAACTGCAGGATTTTGCACTTCTGCATTGGCTTCATTTTTAAACACCGGAGGTTGCCTCTTGGTTCTAGCTCAACTATTTATTTTCCAGGGGCCAATTTTTGCATAATATAACTACATGTTTAAGTTTTGTGGGGCTAGCATACAATATCATGGTATCAATATCTAACTTCTTTATTTACTACGATTAAAATCAAAGCAAAAACGGGGTGAAATTATGTCATAATCCAGGCACATTTTTCTATCTGCAAGGGCAATTCAGTTCCTGTCATTCCTGATGGCCTGAAGTTGCCTCTTGGTTTGAGTTTAACTTTTATTATTGCGGCCTGTTTTCTCTGTTTTGGTATTTAGGTTAGCTCTGCATTGTGCAGAAACACATCTTCACCCTCAAAGCCCAAGACACATCAACATATGATGTGTGTCATTTCACGCCTCCGGCACACTCACGACGTGCTGCGGCTCAACATACCAGCAGGTGGTGTTCAGAATATTAAGTGTAAGTGAAGTGCTGGCCTGGATTCAGAAGCCTTTTGTGCCTTTTTTTTTTGTTGCTCTTGATTCCTCACCCGAAGAGTCGACCTCTCCAGCAGGGCTCCTCAGTCACTGTCATGTCTAATATTATCGCTACAAAGCAGGACTGCAGGTCGCAGAGGTCCGGATATTGTTAAACCTCCACAAAGACTTTTCTTTGAGCCATTGTGAAAGTGACAAGAAGGAAGGGAAGGAAATAAAGAGAATAGAACACTCACAAGCTGTCAAATAAAGAGAAGCATTCCCGTTCTTCAGTCAATCTTTAGTTCAGTATCAACAGTTTTTGGTAAGTTGAGTCCGGACGTCTTGTGTAGTGGACCCAGCTGTTATATGATGATGTCTCTGATGCTGTGTTTGTTTCTGTGTTCTCACCTGACAAAGGTGGTGCTGGTATCAGTCAATCCAGGAAGTGATGTGAACATTGGTTGTTCTTAAGTCTGAGAACATTTGGCTACAGGATTTGCTAAGTAGGCAAATTTAAAGGTAACATATTATACAAAATCCACTTCACCATGTTCCTCTAACTCTAATATGTCTCTATAGTCCGTCTACAAACCCCCCAATGATGAGAAAAGTTCATCCTCTCCGTCTTTTCCCTGCTCCACTTTTCAGAAAATGTGTGCTCAAACAGGCCGTTTGGAGATGTTCCCTTCATGACATCACAAAGGGCAGTAGCCCCTCCCCCAGGTGGGTGACACTCCCACAGCTAGGTGTTTGTTCTGCCCTCTGAGTCTGCCTTCTCACCGTAAACAATAGGACATGGAGCGAGAAAGCACCGAGTACACCCAAGCCCTTCCAGAGAGGGGGCGTGGTCAGACACAGCTCATTTACATATTTAAAGGTACAGAAACAGCCTGTTCTGAGCAAGGCTGAAATAGAGGGGTTTATAGGCACAATCAAATACAGGATCAGAGTGGATTTAGAACAAGGAACTACACATACATGTCTTGAGGAGCTCTGAGACTTATTTAAACTGAAGAGGAGGAGGAGGATATGTCACCTTTAAAATCATGTTATGCAGAAATATGGCAGGCCTAAGGTTATTTAAGGTTGTGTCTGTTTAGAGTGACCTAGATCTGCTTTTAGTGATACAATCTAAAAAGTCTTCTTTTTGTGAGTGCAAAAGTATAACATTACAACTCAAAGCTTACGATCACCTTTGTTGGAAGAACGCTCTTCTATCTGGTGTTAAAGGACGACCGGGGGAGCAGATGAATGCAGCATTGAATGTTACTTTCTTTGAGAGTCCAAGCTGTAAAATAGGACAAGAGTACATTGTGTCACACCTCCACAACACTTGTGTGTGGGTTTACATACAAAGCACAGAGCAACACACACACACACACACACACACACACACACACACACACACACACACACACACAGAAGGAATATGATGTGAATCGAAACACCCACTCACATTTGTTTTCTGAGTCAGCCCACACAGTAGTGTCTCTTAATGCAGTTTCACTCCTGGAAAAAAGACAATCTTAACAAACTGACATGTTCCTGCTTTTGTTGGGGGAGGGGTTAACCTGAGGTCTGACTTGTAAGCCTAAAGTCTAAAAGGGTTTTCCATTGGGGTAACAGGTTCAAAACATATCGACTTTAAACAAGCTAGTAGCCCCTCCTGATATCCTGTGCCCCCTAATCCCCCTCCCTCCAGAAACTACAAACTGCTTCATTCAGTGTTTTTAATTGTTGGTTTTTTTATCACTGGTTTTTAGCAGACCACAAGATGTTCTGCTCCCAGTGAAACCTTGTCAACACTGGATACCAAGTAAAAGCTGTTTGATACGTTTACAGTCTAACATACTGATGCCCCTCTACTGCTCTGTGTAAAAATGCAACTTAAAAAGGAAGTGAATGAAGAGATTTGACCGATAAACTTTGAGTCCACTTGGGTTTTCTTGACAGGTTTTTTGATGCGCTGACTTTTAGAGGAGAATTGCGACCAAAATGCTTTCAGATTAATTTGATGGGTGGGAGAGGAGGGCCTTTCAAAACCATCCTCACATGAATAATGTCATGTTGGCTGTCACTTTACACACAAATCTACATTGTATTTACACTCAGCCCTCTGCAGCAGATCTCCATACGGGCAGGAGAGACGGTCGTGTTTCCACTCTGACAACTCTGCTCGAGGCTCATTTGCATTCTGTGAAATCCAAAGTTAGCAGCAGTTGCTTGAAGAGCTCGGAGAGAGAGGCTGCATGGGAGAAGAGAGAGAAATTTGGGGGAAAAGAGGGGGGAAGCTGGGAGGGTGAGATAGAGAGAGGATGAAAGGAGAGGAGGTGAAAGCAGGAAGGGAGGAGGCAGAGAAGGAGAGGAGGAGCAGAGTCTTGTCTTGTTAAGCACCTCTCACTGTTTTTTTAGCAGTTTGCCAACAACTGTTCCACCATCTGCACACTCGATCCCCTCTCTCTGTTCCCCCCATCTTCTTTTTCTTTCATTTTTTCCTGCGTCGCTCCACCCCACCTCCTCTCCTCCTCCACTTGTTGTTTTTATCTCTCCTTCACCTAATTTCCCTGCTTGTCCTCTTTCTAACCCCCTTTGGGCTTTATTTGTGGGTGTGCATATTTTAAGCTTTTTTTTAATATGCTGATACTTTTTTTCTTTTTTCTACTTTGATACTCAAACAGGAAACTTGAGTTAGATGATGAAGCATCTGTGAAACACAAACACTAAACAGGAGGAACATTTGGTATTCACACACTCCATTAAAATATACCACAGCAGCTCAGGTTATTAAACTCTTCTCGACCTGGCAGCCCCCGACTCTGAGCCGTTATCCTCGTCTTCCTCCGGGATGTGAACTCATTATTCCTCAGCAAACAGCAGAAATGAGGAAAGGGACCACGACCCGTTTTTAAAACCTCGACCCCAGAGACAGCACAGGACTCGACTAGGAGCAGAGCTTAATGTACAAGAGTTTTTACAAAGTTTACATTGATTAGCATTTTTTGTAAACTGTTTATAACACTAGAGGGACCGAGCAGGTGGTTCATAAGACCTTTATCGCTGCTGCTGATTTACCAAAACAAGTGGAGGCATTTTCTGAAGATTATGCCTGAAACACTCTAACACTGCAAAAGTGTTCATTTTTTAACCAACAATAGATGTAAAAGCTTTATGTTTTGTACTTTGTGGCGTCCACCAAACGTCTCTGAGTGTGAGAGGGAGGAGAGTCCGGCAAAGACGTTGTGAGAAGCTAAAGACCCACGTCGACTGACGAGGTTCAGTAATATTACTGGATTCTGGATTGGACACAACCTTTTTCACACCACTTATAAAAATGTAAAATATTGTCATCCTTATGTTGAATATAAAATATGTGTACTGTATGTTAAGACATGATGACAATAAAAAGTAAATAAGAAAATAAAAAATATTACTGGATTTTGGGCAGTGACGACTCCTCCCAGTCTTCAGCCCGTTGTTTGCAAACTGTTTGCATGTGGAGAATGTGTTTGTGTATTCAGCTGTTGCCATGACGTTCATGTTCTGTGACTAAATGGCTCCACTGAAGAGGCTAATTTATTACATGCTGCGAGAAATGAGACAACTTTGTTGAATAAATATTGATTTATTTGTATCAAACCTGACATAACTCAGATTTTACGACTTTGTGCAGCCGGTGAAGCTGCTAAACATGAGACAACGTTGACACCGATAACGATACAGCCTAACATAACGTCTCAGTCTGTTCTGAATAAAATCTGCAGGGATGAACACTCTGCTTCTCACTCGCTCACTCTCTTTTTTTCTCCTAGCTTCATCGTCCTCTTCCTGTTAGCCTCAGCCGTTGCATCAAACAGTACAGAGACGAGCTAACTGGCTGCTTTTTATGACTGAAGGCTGCTGTGTGAACTAGTAGAGTAAAGTTTTACACACTTCTTGCGAGATGATCTCGGCCGGCTGCCAGAGTTACATAGTGCAGAAAAGAGGCGATTGTGCCGCTCTGTGGACATAAGAGAGACGCCATTCTCCCTGCTGAACGTTATTTTGCTGTAAGATCGACCATGGCAGTGACTATTCAAAGGTGCAAAAGTCACATGATGTTGCTTTAAAGTCAGTGATCTTGCAATGACCTAGTATGTGGAATAAAAACATCAAAGGATAATACAAATGAATATGCAGAGAGAAATGAAAGATTACACATTGAAAGATGAACAACAGATAATAAAAAGGAGAAAAAAAAATGTCCAAATGAAAAAGTGAATCTTAAATAACAGGATTACTGAAGTAAAATGTTGCAGTTTAGCTGCATTTGATGTGTGTTTAAGGAGGATTTGAAAAGATCTCATCTTCCCTGCACAAGCTGTGTGTGTGTGTATTTGTGTGTATTTGTGTGTGTGTGTGTGTCCTTTTTTAACATGGCGTCTCTTCAAAGCATGCGGGAGGAAGTCAGGTGTTCGGGGTGTGTGGTTGGAGCCTGCGGGGGGGGGGGTTTCAGCAGATCAAAGTCGGTGGTGTCCGGCGGCTGCAGGCAGGAGGCGGAGGACAAACACTTGTGTCCCGGCGTCTGCTCTCACCGGGGGAGGACAAAGCAGGACGAGCCGGCTCAGAGGAAGAGGAGCATTCTCTCTCCAACACGCAGCTGGTCAGCGCTGTGAGCTCTCTTTGTATTCAGGAGCACCGGTTCAATCACAGAGCCGGCTGCTGTCACACAATGAGAGCAAAAAACAACTGTAAAGAATGATACAGCATGATTATTGGGCCTTTTATGATGCAAACACAGCAAAGTGCCAGTTTCACATTTCTAAACTTTTGGACCAGCCAGGAGGTGTCTTCATCTGAAGTCTGAATCGTTGAGAACAGACAAACAAGGAAATACATATTTCTTCATTCTGTGAAAACACAGTATGTTAGAGTATCAGAACATGTTGTGTGTAAAATGCTCCATTCCTCTGACGTATGATCGTTTAAACAACCTGCACAGACGCCTGAGTGGCGCTCGGCGGGCGTCTGCTGTGTCAATTTGTTCCCTCCTTCTCTTAAACACAGAAACACACACTCGTTTACACACATGCATGCACACACAGGGCTACATACAAACATATATACACACACATACACACTCCTTACAGCTTCAATTTGTTCTTATTTGTGCTCGGCGAGGGGAAGGCGGGCAGAGCGATACAGTTGGATGGTTCGCGGCGTGGACGGAGAGCGGAGGAAAGAATGAAGGGAGGAAATAAACGAGTTGACAGTTAAGTGTATACATTATTCATGCAGGAATAAACGCTTCACTCGTAACTGTGGTGACATCACCATCCATCAGGGTCGCCCGCCTCCCCCTCCTCCTCCTCCTCCTCCGCCCTGCACACTGGAGAAGTTACCCGTCAGTGTGTGTGTGGTGTGTGAGAGCGGTGAGTGTGTGTTTGGATTAGTGAGAATCTGTGTTAGCTCTAAATCAGCTCCATCAAGTTTTCATGTTTGATTATTTTTGGGCACTTTTCTTCTTCTACCTTTCAATCACTGCCTCCCGGTCTTTCCTACATCATGGCGACCATTTGTCCAAATACAATGACCAAGACGTCTGCCATACCTCACACCGTCGATCCATCAAAACAGTAATAAAAGTTCTGCCAAAACAAGAAGAGCAAACTAAACTGGTTAATGGTTAAATTCATTTTAAGGCACATAACAAGACCAAACGTGTGATCGTCAAATGGTCGCAGTTTGTTTCTGTTTAAGCAGCAGAACGAGCTGGTGATAGTTTTAAAATATTTGTGGGTGCGGTTAAATCCTGGTACATCAGAGAAACTGTGAAAGAAAGAAGATCCATTAGATGATATTCATTTTTGAACTTTTGTCAGGTAAGTAACTCAACTTTGACTTTTGGTATAACGCAGGACTTCTGTCTCCTGAGTGATTTAAATATGACTTTGTTATCCTATCTTGTTGTCAACACCTACCCTACAACGACTTTGCCTGCCTTCCTGAAATATATATATTTAGGGCCCGAAGCACTGACAAGTGCGTAGGACCCTCTTGAAACCCAAGGAATTATTATTAAGTCCTGAGCACGAACCGTGCGATTATTATTTTTATTTGTATTTTTATTTTTATTGTTCCGCCACTTTGCGGCCACTTTTGAGGTCCTGAACGTGCCCGAAAACTCACCAAACTTTCCACGGTCATCAGGTCTCGTTTTTGATATTTGATATTTTGGTGGTTTCGTAAACGGAGTTCGCAAAATGGCTCAGTGGCGCCCCCTTGAAATTTTCAAAATGGCCTCCCCATAAAGGGTTTTTTCACGTACACTTACGAAAATTGGTACGCATATTAAGCTTGTCAGGACGGACAAAAAATCCTCTTGCAGCGTTTCAAAAAACACAACAGGAAGTCCACAAATTAAAGTTGAATTTCACAATAATGGCCCAAAATCGTGATTTCAGCCTTCGTATTTGAACGCACTTGCCCGAGGGCGCTCATCTGATCAGCGCAAACTCAGTGTCAGTGCGTTCTAGACAGGCTCAGCACATCTCGTTGTGCTCTGCACGTTATTTCGTCAAAGGGCGTGGCCGTGGCGTGCGTTCAAAGTTTGATGTGTATTTTGGCAACTTGCCAAAAAAGTAAATGGTTATATCTCTGCCATCTAGTGTTCAATCATATTAAAATGTCTCATCCATGATACGGGACCCGCCCTGAACACATCCATGATACGGGACCCGCCCTGAACACATCCATGATACGGGACCCGCCCTGAACACATCCATGATACGGGACCCGCCCTGAACACATCCATGATACGGGACCCGCCCTGAACACATCCATGATACGGGACCCGCCCTGAACACATCCATGATACAGGACCCGCCCTGAACACATCCATGATACGGGACCCGCCCTGAACACATCCATGATACGGGACCCGCCCTGAACACATCCATGATTGACATTTCTTGCTTAGTTACAGCGCCACCAGTTGACAACAGGAAGTTACTGCTTCTCAATTAGCATTAGCCATTGCCACAAGCTAGCTCATTTCCCGCTCAAAATTGGTGTGGACCATGCTAACACCCTGGCCATACAACACGTTCAAGCTCAAACACCTACGTCTAATGCTCTCGCCATATGGATGCATCATTCGCCATCAAACAGGAAGTGGCTGTAACTCTCATATACTTTGTCTGATCTGCCTCAAATTACACAGATATGATCAGGGTTGGCCTCTGAACACATAGACATAACAATAGTCAACTTTAACCATAGCGCCCCCTACTGCAAGGACTAAGTACTACCTCCTATATACTTTGTCTGATCTGCCTCAAATTACACAGATATGATCAGGGTTGGCCTCTGAACACATAGACATAACAATAGTCAACTTCAACCAAAGCGCCCCCTACTGCAAGGACTAAGTACTACCTCCCATATAAAATGTCACATTTTATTTAAATGTCACTTGAATGATCTCAGTACTGGCCTGCTCACATCTAACCTAATACAATTGGGCCACTGACATAGCGCCCCATACTGGAAAGACTCTGTATTTTCTGTGATCTTCATTACGTTGCCTATTTCAACATACCATAGTACGACTTTTACACAAATCGGACTGCACGGCCAGCTGCTTAGTCACGTTCCGCTGCTGCTGCACTCCCGCGGTCGCGACACACCCCGACATGCACAGGGGTGCGAGGGCCCTTCATCACCGCTTGTGGTTTTAATTTTTAAATGTATTTGAAAATGTGTAGTTTGAAATTCATGATGACTGACACAAACAGGGATTAATTGCCATCCATCCAACCAGCCATCCAGCCATCCATCCAGCCATCCAACCTTTCATCCATCCATCCATCCATTCACCCATTCATCCATCTAGCCAGCCATCCATCCATCAGTTCGCCCATTCATCCATCCATTCAGCCAGCCATCCATCCACCCATCCATCCATCCAGCCATCCATCCACCCATCCATCCATCCAGCCATCCATCCACCCATCCATCCATCCATCCATCCATTCACCCATCCAACCATCCATCCATTCACCCATCCATCCATCCATCCAGCCATCAATTCACCCATCCATCCATCCATCCATCCATCCAGCCAGCCAGCCAGCCAGCCAGCCATCCATCTTTCCATCCATCCACACATTCACCCATCCATCCAGTCAGTCAGCCATCCATCCATCCATCCATTCACCCATCCATCCAGTCAGTCAGCCATCCATCCATCCATCCATTCACCCATCCATCCAGTCAGTCAGCCATCCATCCATCCATCCATCCATCCATCCATCCATTCATCCATCCATCCATCCATTCACCCATCCATCCAGTCAGTCAGCCATCCATCCATCCATCCATTCACCCATCCATCCAGTCAGTCAGCCATCCATCCATCCATCCATCCATCCATCCATTCATCCATCCATCCATCCATTCACCCATCCATCCAGTCAGTCAGCCATCCATCCATCCATCCATCCATCCATCCATCCATCCATCCATCCATCATACATGTCCATCTCTTCTACTTGCACAGATTTGATCTCCAACTCCATTTTGCAACATGTAATTTTGTTCCCGGTCACACATCATCATCTTCCTTCCCTTTCATTCAGCTTCCCTATCCATCCATCATCCATCCAGTCTCCCTCTCATCCATCCATCATCCATCCAGTCTCCTTCTCATCCATCCATCATCCATCCAGTCTCCCTCTCATCCATCCATCTCTCCACCCCATCCACACCACTTACCGATGACCAGATTTTCTTGTCTAAATCTTCCTCATCTTTGGATTCATCATCTCTCAACAACACTTGCCATCTCCTTCCTTCCTTCCTTCCCTCCTTCTCTTCATCCTTACAGCTCTCTTCCCACTCTCACTCTAACCCTATATTGCTCCACACAGGATGAATGGCCCCAGCGTCCTCACCCTCTCGCTGTGAAAGGGCCGGCCTTTAATGAATGTTTCATGGCCGTGACATCGTCCAGCTCCACTTTATGGCTCTATTTTTTTCTCCTTGGGCTATTTCACAGTGTAATGTTGCCTCTGCGTCGTACTGGCAGCAATATTTTCTCCGTATAGATCTTGCAGTCGGTGCTGCAATATGTTGGCAGCATTGATTTTCCTTCTGGAACCTTCCTACACGTCTCTTTGTAGAGGATGTAATGTTGCCTCAAGGTGCCTGGTCGCAGATGGATCGGCTCTAAGAAGCACCTGGCTCTATTTCCCTAAATATCTGTTCTCCTAGTGGATTATCCGTATCTCTGCTGCTCTGTAAGTACTACAGTTTGTAATGTGCTGGAAGAATAAATGTGTGCCAGCAAGTAAACATTGATTGCAGGAGATACTCCCACTGCAGGCTATGGTTCTGTCTTTGCTTGAAAACCTAACATTCCTCTGAATACCCAGTTCATGCATCCTGCACTAACTCCTGACTCCTTGAGTCCAGAGACAGATGCACATGAGTTAAAAGACCGTCTTCATCACTGATTTTTTTTTTGGCCTCTGCAGGTCCCAGGCCTTCACAGCAGATCCTCAGTAGTTAAAGTAGACGTACGAAAATCTAAAGGGAGCAGATGATTTGATGTTTAAACGTCTGCTAATGAGCTCAGCCCGGCCGTTCATTTAAATCTCTTAAAAAACTAATTTAGTTCAAAGTGTGCTCATCAGATGGGTGGATTCAGACAGATCTGACTGCCATGAGTCGTTTTGAGTTTCAGAAGTGATTACTAAAAGCAAATTCATGATTTCTAACCTGTAATATGAGACCTTTAAGGAAAATAAGACATTCAAATACAAAATATAAACACCATATTTTGTTGGGTCTGTCAATAAAGGTGAACAATTACTAAAGGTAAGTAAGAGTCTTACTGTCCCTTCGTACACAGATTCACCTGCTGGTCTTGTATTATCCAAATGGATTCTGTTCAACAAACCACTTCCAGAGGATTCAGGCTCACAGTTTGAACCACCCGTGTGGAGTCACAGCTCACAGGCTGAATCAGACTTCCAGGTACAAAGCCCAACTCTCAACAAATGCAACTTAGAATGTCTCAAATGTTTTAATAAAAAAATCTAGGGAAATTTGAGGCAATTAAAAGTATTGAAAGAGGTTCACAGTAAAGATTCTTTTAGAGTCTCAATAATTGTCAGACTGTAAAAGTGAAGCTTGCAGAAGAGGTACGTGTTTATTCTGGTCCAGGAAGTGTGTTGGCCAATAGGCTTTTAGACTTTCCTTGGTTTGCTCCTGGAAGCTACCTAATTCCCAGAAATGTAATATACAACACCGCCAAGCAGCGCCATGTTTCTTTTTCTTAAAGGCTTTATATGCGTTATATGCGTTTATATTTTTTACACTTAAATGTAGAAATCAAGTATATCCTCTGAAAATAACTCTGTAAGTCATGACTGTCTACAATGGGTGTAACACCCGAGTCCCACTGTCTGTGATGTTTTCACAGTTTTCAGAGTCCTATCTTCACTTTGTTTACATCGACCGGACGGCCGGCTGACTCCTCCCCTCGCATATAAAAGTTGTTTAATTGAGGGACTAGAGAAAAGAAGAATAACATACTGTACTCACTGATTAACTGTGTTTCTAGATCACGGTCATTTCAGGTAAATTTACATGCAGTGTGAAGATACGAGCATAATAAAGATCGCTAGCATTAGCATGCTAACACAACAATGCAGTGGTTTTGGTGTTTGGTGCAATGTTTTGGTTTCATGCTGGTGCTCAAGGGCGACATCTGCTGGATCAAAAAAATATAAAGCCTTTAAGCTCTAACTTAGGGGGGAGTAACTTGGGATTTGTCTGTAACTTTAGCAAGTACACCAGGACAATACAAAATTAAACTTTGGACTGTAGCTTTCTGATGGCATAGGTTCAATTCTTTGAAAATGTATTTATATGCAGATGACAAACATGTGCTTGTAGAAACGTAGATTCATTAAAACAATGTCATTCTGAGCTCTGCCATCTTTTTCCCCAGTACTGTACGATGCTTTTCCATCACTTCAGACCCTTCTGTTACTCACCTGCCTTCCAGCCATCCTCCTCACATTTACCTGACCAGTCACCTGTCCAAACACCAGCTTCTCATTATTCATTGGCCCAAGGATATCCTCCCCAACAAGCGCTCATCTATGTGCAGCTAGACTGTCTCTGTGGCATCAGCTTTCCAGCTCTGTCTCCTGTTCTGTCTGCGAGCGTCTGACCTCCAGCCTGTTCTTTCACACTTCCTGGTTTTTATTTTCCTGCTGCTAAAAGAAAATGTTTACTTTCGATCTTTGACCAAAATAACAACCGCTAAACTTCTGCCTCATGAACATGTCAGCCATCACCTGCCAGTTTCCAAAATCTACACCAATGCTGCTTTCATGTGCTCCTCAAGGTCCCAATTCACAAGGATGGGAGTCATTTTTTCTAACATTGGTGTGTTCAAGAGTTTTAAGTCATAATATGGAAACAACATGGCCGCTACAAAGAAGAGTTTTGTTAGTCAGAAATAATCGAGGTCACTCTACTTGGACATCAATCAGTGGGTCAACCAAAACATTGATATGCAATACTTTAAAAGATGAAAATTAAATATAAGCAAATAAGCAAGTCTGGTACCTACATCTCACATTCTGAGTTGCTGTTTTACTTTCTTGAGCATTCATGTAACAAAAGAGCACCGCCTCCTCACAAAGAGAATGACAGACCATGACTGTTCAAATTTATTTTATTTTTATGAAACAAATATTTGTTTTAAATATAGGCTATACATGCATGTACAACTTCAAAATGTAAATATAAATTTTGGTTTTAAAACCTTGTATGGTTCTAAAGTTTCTGATTGGTGACGTGTTTCTGGTCTTGGTTGCAAGACTTCAGCGCTCTGCTTCTGAACACATTACACACCAGCATCCAATAGGAGGCAGCAGAGGGATACGTCCCATGAACTGAGACATGAAGAGCGAGTCATGCAGCGTCACTGGATCAGAGCTTCAGACCAGACTAGCATGAGTCAGCAGTTTTTTAAAGTTTGTCTCCACAGAGTGTTAAATGTAAAAATGATCGCGATGCTAATTCTGTTAGCCAGTTAATTGCATTTTCCAGTATGTGTTAGCATCAAGCTAGCAAACTAATATATACACTTTGGTCCAATCAGAGCAATTGTGCTTACCCCCAAGAAAAATGTACCACCCGACACTGCAAATAACTTGTCCAAGTCAAGAACAGATTTTCTGACATCCTGTGAATTCAGGTTAAGCGTTAGCCTCCAATGAAACACTAGAACAACAAAAATATGAAGAAGAGGAAAAGGACTACTTTGCAGTTCAGCTCTATACGAACATGTTCAAGTCCTACACTTTGCCTCAGCAAATCCCCGTGTTCCCTGACAACCTGACCTTCCTCCAGAAGTAGTCTTTTCTCTCAGCTCTTATGAGATAAAATGACCTTTCAGTCAGGGCGAGCTTGCAGCTACACCTCATCTTCCATCTGAGACTGAAAACTAATCTACTGAAGCAGGACCTTTGCCCAGCAGAACCATTACACATCTCCTCTTTTTTTCTCCTTCTCTAATTGCTCCATCCTCAGAAGAATCACTTCTCTGTCTTCCCTCGGCGGTATCCTTTAATGGACATTTTTTCTCCTATATAATCCCGCTGCTGAGCCGTTGTAGCTCTGAGATTTTTTAGTCCTGAGTATAACTTAGTGGGCTCGGGTTTCTTACAAAGCCTGCATGCAGTGTTCATTTCCATCCCACTCACTTATTGTAAGGCCGTCTGTGAAAGAAAGAAGATTACAATGAATGTGCTGCACAGGCTGAAATCTTCTTTACACATGGAACGTAAAGCACAGAGGTATTGATCTCCCATCATACACCTGTCCTACATGTGCTTTAAAATGTAATTTTAAGCAGCCGCAGCGTCTCTTAACGCAGCAGACTCCGACTGCTGAGCAGAAGATAATTTATTTCTGCAATATCACATTTCATTATTCCCGTCGAGTGCTCATTTGAATGAAACTGCCTCATGAAACAAAATAGACTTTTACTCTACGCTCTTTTTATTTTACAAGATATTCTCTTTGGTATGAAGCGATGGGTTTGTACACGTAATGGGACACGAGGTTCGATCCCCTGCAGCTCCTGCAGCCACATGCTGATGTGTCCTTGGGAAAGACACTTAACCACAAGTTAATTACTTAGTTAAGTTAATAATAGTTAGTTAATACTGATGGACACCTACTTTGCAGACTTTGCAGCCTCTACCATGTGTTTTTGAATGGGTAGGAATGGTTAACTATGACCTGCGGTGGTGCAGTGGTTGGTGCGTGCGCCCCATGTATGGAGGCTGTGGTCTTCAAGGTGGGCGGCCCCGGGTTGGAGTCCGGCCTGTGGATCCTTTCCCACATGTCATTCCCCACCCTCTCTCTCTCTCCCTGATTTCCGACTCTATCCACTGTCCCATCGCTCCATTAAAGGCACAAAAATAAATCTTAAAAAAAGAAAAAAAATATATGACCTGCAGTGTAAAAGTTCTATGTGTGTTAGGGGTTGCACATGAAAGAGGGCCCAACCATTTGTAGATTTTGTGCCTTGCTCAAGGGCTCTGCAGACCTCAAAAGTACTCAAGAAGTGAAAGTGATTATATTCTTTATTTAGTACACATTCTGTAATTACTTGGTGGGTTGATTGCCCCCAAATAAAATAAAAAAGGCAAAAGTCTCTATCTGATTTTTTCAAAGCTCTTTCTCCGCAACACTGGCACCTCTCCAGCAACCAATTCCAAGACTTTGGTCTCTACCTGGAGACTACAGACTGAGCTACTGTAACCCCCACCCCCTTTCCATTATCTGAGGAGGGGTCATTTGAATGTGATGCGAGACTTAACGGGAGCCAGTGAAGGTGGATGAGGGTCGGGGTTATGTACTCCAAGAAATGACAAAGAGGAACAGAGTTTAACTGAATGTACATTAGAAAACGGTGAAACTTAACAAGAATAAAATTCCATATCTGGCACTCGAGCTGCGTCCATATGAGAACTGTTTCCTCCTGCACAGATATATTTATTTTAAGACGTGCAGAAGTCTAATCTCGAGAGCTCATATGCTGCGAGCCTTCTGTTCGTCTCGGCAGCGTCATTACAGCCGTGCTGCAGAGATCTGATATGTTTCCAACGTACAGGAAACATATTTTCGCAGTGAAGACACAGAAAAGACGAGAACATGGACGGTAAGATGATGTTTTAAAAGTTTCAATGTCTCCACACTGAGGAGAAGAAGAGGGTCATTTATTCATCCAGAGGAGGCTCTGTTCCCTGCAGACAGGCTGCAGCTCATTTATACTGTACCACAGTGTGTGTGTGTGTGTGTGTGTGTGTGTGTGTGTGTGTGTGTGTGTGTGTGTGTGTGTGTGTGTGTGTGTGTGTGTGTGTGTGTGTGCCCTGTGGGATGCTCCTTGCTGTTAGGTTTAACAAGGTGGCCACTGAAGCTGAAAAATCTCATGCATCCTAAAAAGCGTTTTCACACAGTCGGTCATTAGAGAGAGCAGTCCTCTGTGCAGCAGGTACATGTTCACAAACACCATTCACACCAGGTGTAAGTCAGTCCTCTCTTCAGATCTATTTTTTTTTTTATTAAGGCAGCCCTTTTTGAATAAATGGTTTGAAATAATTCATCTTCTTGCTCACTGAAGCTCTGCTGTTCAGAGCGTTTGCAGTCAGATCCCACCGGACTGAGGAACTCTCAGCCAATCACAATAAGACAGTCCACATCTATAGGGGGGGGGGGGAGGAGTCACCAATTAACCTAACGAGCATGTCTCTGGACTCTGAGAGGAAGCTGGAGTACACAAAGGGAACATGCAAACTCCACACAGAGAGGCTCCTGTCAGACGGGGAATTGAACCAGGGACCTTCTCACTGCCAGCCAACAGCACTTACCATGTTATGATTATTATTATTATTGCTATTCATACATCAGACTCAATATGCAAATGTAAAGTATCATGTTGATCACACATGACTCTAAACATTAGTCCTCACATTTAACATTATATCCTGGTACAACTTTCTCAACAAAAAATGCAAGATAAAACTCAGTTGTATCATTAAACATGCAACTAAAATCAAAATTTTAAAAAGCAGTCTGCATCACTCAGGACCCCTCACACCCCCTCCACCACTCGTTTCAGCTGCTCCCCTCAGGCAGTCGTTTTAAAGTACCACTGGTGAAAAAGAAAACTTACAGAAACTCTTTTATTCCCACTGCAATACGCATTTAAACAAGGCTAGATAAGCAATGTTTTTAAAATGCTGTGCATGTGTGTTTTTACCTATTTAGGGTATTTTTAGCTATTTATGACCTAATGTGAGTGTTAGTGTGAATCTTTGTATGTTTTCATGTTGAGCCTCAACAAAAGGTCATTTTCTGTCACAATGTGATAGACAGTAAAGTTTTTTTGAATCTTGAATCTTAACATCAGATATCGTTCTAAAAGGAAATTCTGCTCTCATGTTTCTCCAACATCACTGACCAGGATTAAAGAGTAAAACAAAAGAGTATTAAATATAAGTGAAATACTAAAAGACAGAAGTAAAGTGTATCATTTAGTGTAAAGTTCATGAGGTCAGTAATGTCAGATAAGACGTCATCATAACGAGACTGTAACTGTTCAAAAGAGGACTACGTTGCCAATAATCACTCACGTTACAGATTATGCTTTACTGTTGATGCACGTAGCAGCCATGTTGGATTTTAACCCGGGCTGCTGAAGTTTCGGAATTCTGACTCCAGAATTGTGAACTCTGAATTTACGACTTCTGAGATTAAATGGAACACACCAATAGTCCTCCAAACGGGCGGCCCGGGTTCAAGTCTGACCTGTGACTCCTCCTGAAGAAAGGTAAAAAGCCACAAAATAACACCCCCTCTAGAATAACTCACAAAGTGTGAATGAATGAATCAAACTCCGACACAAAAGTCAAACTCAGATTTGATTTAAGCTTCACAGCCAAACAAACATGTTCACAACAGGCGAGAGTAATTCTTAATTGAATACATATTTATGTGTTCATAGTTGGAGCTGTAACTATCATCTTGTATTTTCCTTGTTCATGATTTGTCTCCTCTTTTGTTAAAAACTTTTAAATAAAGTTTTTCTGTTTATCAAGACAAAAAAAAATAAAGAAAAAAAATCGGACTGTACCACTTTACCAGGACCCTGGGTAGCTGCAGCTTTGAAGGTGTGTCACTATGTCCTCACCTTTTTTATTTTACAGTGATTGAAAGCCAGATGTTGTGTGACGTCATAATTATCGATGTCAATCTCTGCCTCTTTATCAGAGAGCACTTTATTTGACGCAGCGTGAGACCTCCGTGCGTAGCGTACCTGACGTCTCTTCCACCTGAGAGACGTCAGTCAGCGTCAGCTCGCTCACGGAGTTCTGTCTGCATTTTACGCACAACAAAGTCAGAAGCAGATGAAGACTGAAGCAGGTTTAGGATTGTGGACGTTTCATCCAGGATACAGAAGCTCCTGTCTCTTTTCTTGGATTTCATCCGAACTGGCAGCTGCGAGAAAACATCAAAAGTAAGTGTTTCACCTTCTTTATTTAGTTTGTGTTGTGGTCTTGTTGTCTCTCGAGCTGTAGACCGCCGTGTCTGCTGTTATTGTAGTAGCTGCAGGACATTCACGTTGCTTGCACACTCGTAGTTTGTTGTTTGTTTGTTTGTTTGTTTGTTGATTGTGTCGCTGGATTGTGTAACAATTGGATGTCAGGCTGTGTGGACAGTCAACATCCCTGAATGTCAGACTGACTCTCTGGCCCTCCACCCTGGACTGTCTGCTCCGCTGGTTTACTCTGATAATAAAACTCTCTGTTCAGGTTTAAAACCTCTCGAGGGGCTTTAAATCGCGAACACTTGTGTGATCCCCTGATGGTCGCATGCTGCCAAGAGGGGGGTCACAAGGTGCAAAGAAAAATGGACTTAACATGTACGTTTGCACATAAACAAAGTACAAAACAACATAAAATAATGTGAGGGTTTTAAGGTTGTTGTATTCTTTTGTGTTGTTTAAATAGGCCTATTAGTGTGTGTGTGTGTGTGTTTGTGTGTGTGTGGGGGGGCTGTGGGCCATGTTATATGCCTGCAGCGACAGATGGCATCCCCATTCTGTGGCACCCTTACTTTGGGTGTCACAAGCTGAGAAGTTTGGGAACCCCCGCTCAAGACTGATGCATTGAGCGTTTATTGAGTATCTACTGTTTTCTGCTCCAACATGAACCAATTCAAGAAAATAAAAACCTGACGTGCAGAAGACCCCAAATCACACCACCTGAGATATTTGCTGCACGACTCAGCTGATTGCTAAAGTTTGTGCGATTGTTTCTGCAGACCTATGGGACACAAATGCACAATCCATGTGTCTGTAATTGTTTTAACACTACATTGCATCTTAACGACAGCTGCAACCAAAACCGCACCACTACGTCCCAGCGATGTAAACAAAGTGAAGATAGGACTCTGAAAACATCACAGACAGTGGGACTCGGGTGTTACACCCATTGTAGACAGTCATGACTCACAGAGTTATTTTCAGAGGATATACTTGATTTCTACATTTAAGTGTGAAAAATCACATAGAAAGACTTTAAGGTCTTCTTTTAGGTTTTAATAAATGCAAAGTGCATGATGCACCTTGCAGGACAAGCAGCAACAAGTAGTTAAAAACGTGCAGAAACAGAAGTGAGAAATAAAAACCTCCTGCACAGAAGCACCATGATCACTGATTTAACAGTTTCCCTTCAACGTTCTCAGCTGTCCTGTTAAACGTGCTGCAAAATGTAGAACAAATGAAATCACTCCATTAAGCACTGATTATAACTTTGTGTTTAATGCTTAATGTCTGCCATATGTTTCCGTTCTGATTTTAGAGCACTATTGACAGACTTTAAACTCACGTTATGACACCACTTTAATGGGATTTTACATAATTTAAGAGATTATGTCGTCGTTTGTTTAAAGAGACGGAGAGAGAGAGAGAGAGAGAGATGAGTGATGGGAGGAGAATTAAAAATGGATGGAGAGAGATTAGAGAGGAATTCAAACTGAAGAAGAATGACGGGGGGGTGGATGAAGTTAGAGAGAAGAAAGGGAAGATGCTGTGATGGAAGAGGAGTGACAATAAGTGTCAGGAGGGAGGAGGAAGGAGGGAAAGAGGAGGAGAAGGAGAGAGGATGAAAGGAGAGAGGGAGTTCAGACGGAGGAGACGAAAGTCAAAGGGAGACTGTTCTCACATGCATTACATCTTTTTTTCATTACTTTCAAAAATGTGTGTGTGTGTGTGTGTGTGTGTGTGTGTGTGTGTGTGTGTGTGTGTGTGTGTGTGTGTGTGCATTATGAGTAGGATAATATTCCATTGAGAGATATGGACTGACAGCAGATGAAGTGGGTGTGTTGTCTCGAGGAAGAGGAGGCAATATGGAGCTTTTGTGAAGAGGAAAGAGTCTGTGTGAAGTGTGTGTGTGTGTGTGTGTGAAGTGTGTGTCGCACGTGTGTGTGTGTGTGTGTGTGTGTTTATGTGTGTGTGTTGAACGTGCAAACAAAAGATGAACAGGAGGATAAAAGTGAGATTGTGTGTGATGTGTTCTTGTGTGTGGCAGCGGTGGGCGACATGCATTTTGATGGAGTGAGACCGTTGTTATGTGTGTGGCAATGTGACTCCACTACGTGTGTGTGTGTGTGTGTTTGTGTGTGTGTGTGTGTGTGTGTCATGGTAGAAGCAAGTCAGAATAAATGTCACCGCCTCCTCCACCGACCAATTAAAAATAAAAAAAGGGGCGGGACTTCTGATATCAGGTTCAACACAACAATGACGGAGGAGAACCTCGTCTTTCACTCGTCTTTTCAAGGGGACAAGTTTCAGGTGTCGAACTGCTGCAGACTCCTTCACATTGTTTTCATGTTTTCTTGGTGATTTTTCCTTGAATAAAAGGAAAATACTAACTTTCTTAATCTAGCAACACTGAGCGCCAGTTTAGAAGCGCTCTGAAACTGTGAAGGAAGGCAGAAAAGGGCCTTCAGTGGACACAGCTTGTTCCCCTGGCTCAAATAAGTGTAGCTGAATATTCACTTAGCAAAAAACACTTTTTTATCACATCCTCGTCCATCAAATCCTCCACACTCACTTTAAGTTTTGCTGTTTGTTAGAGCATTTTGTTGCTATGGGTTTCTAAAGGGGGGCACTAGAAATCCAACTCCTGAAAGCTTGCAGACACCAACTATTTTAACTAACGCTGCTGATGCTGAACAACTGCAGCAGGTGTTTTCCACTTTTTACATTTCACCAAGAAACACTGAATGAGAAACTTTCCCCCCTTGGATTCCTCATTTCCTCTCCTCATATCTGCCCTCTGTGTATTTTATGCTGCTTAAAGTCTTTATATGTGATTTTTTGATCCAGCAGATGTCGCCCTTGAGCACCAGCATGAAACCAAAACAACTCGCGCTGCATTGTTGTGTTAGCATGCTAATGCTAGCGATCTTTATTATGCTCGTATCTTCACACTGCATGTAAATTTACCTGAAATGAGCGTGATCTAGAAACACAGTTAAGCAGTGAGTACAGTATGTTATTCTTCTTTTCTCTAGTCCCTCAATTAAACAACTTTTATACACGAGGGGAGGAGTCAGCCGGCCGTCCGGGCGATGTAAACAAAGTGAAGATAGGACTCTGAAAACTCTGAAAACATCACAGACAGTGGGACTCGGGTGTTACACCCATTGTAGACAGTCATGACTCACAGAGTTATTTTCAGAGGAGATACTTGATTTATATATTTAAGAGTGAAACATCACATATAAAGCCTTTAACCACGTGGTTAGCAAAGACATGAGAAAACAAGCCGGGGTTCTTCTTTGTGTATAGAGCCGAGTATAACAGAGCCGTTCAGCAGCCCCGACTGATAAAGAGACATCTCTCAGGTTTCCTCTCAGCGGGGGACAGAGTCTCTGAGCTCTCACAGCCTGCACCCGGCTGTGACATTCAAATACTTTTGTCCCCACAAAGTGACCAGCCGGTGTGTCGCTGACGTTATCGATTTATCCAACAAAGAGCCGCAGAGAGCGAGAGATGGAGAGAGATTGTTTTCCATTTGTGTTATTGATGAACTAATCGTGCTGCATGGTCTGATCAGAGCGTCATTTCTGCAGGTTTTGTTCCTGCTGCTCGCAAATCAATACCTCACACTCTGATCTTCATCTCTCACACTAATAATCTGATCATCAAAGAGCGTCACACAGTGAGTTATCTTCTTTATTTTGTTTAGTGTCAGATTAATAATCTCTCTTCTCCATCCATGCTAAATGTTCACTCCTCTGCAAACATCGTTGGTCAGAATTGAACGACTTCAACAACTATTAGTTGAGTTTTTATCAGAATCAGATTTATTGGCCAGGTATGCTTACACACACAAGGAATTTAACTTTGGTGAACTGTGCTCTGTTATGTACAGGTACAACATTAAATATCAACAATAAACATAATAAGAAAAGACTAATATTTACATGACTAAATATGAAACAGTGAATAGTGCAAAAGAAGCTGAAGTAACATGATAAGTAAAATGCAGTTATGTGACAGATGAGTCAATTAAGATGTCAATTAGAGTATTTACATAAATAAGTGTGCGTGTATTGAACATTTAAATTAAATAATATATATAGACATATATGTATATTCACAGTGACGGTTGGTTTAGAGTTATTTCACCGCGACAGGTCTGACACTGTGACTGTTCAGCGTTCATCAGAGTGACAGCCTGGGGGAACAAACTGTTCTTATGACGGGTTGTTTTTGCGTACAGTGATCTGTAACGCCTGCCAGAGGGGAGGAGTTTGAAAAGTTTTTGTCCTCTTTGGTGTGAGGAGTCTGCAGTGATACTACCCGCCCGTTTCCTGGCCCGGGACTGGTATAAGTCCTGGATGCGGGGCAGGTCGACACCGATGATTTTTTCTGCAGTCCTTATAGTCCGTTGCAGTCTGTGTCTGTGCTGTTTGGTTGCAGATCCAAACCAGACCGTGATGGAGGTATGAAATGTTTTGCACATATACTTCATGTCTCCTCAGACCAAATGACCTCTGTTAACCCTCGGACATTTCCTCTGACACTGAAGTACCCCTTCATCGAGGTCATCCCGGATGAGACCTCCGGAGACCTCCAGCTGAGAGCGAAGCTCTAATAAAGTGAATCATTGATCATCTGAATCAGACTGCAAAGTGTGTCTGCAGCTTTTTGACCTCCTCAAGACGTTCACTCTCCGTGCACCTTGGTAATTTGTGAAGCTGTGCCAGAAAATCCAACTCTGTAGTTTTAAAGTCATGTCAGAGTACTCTGCTTCTTCTTCTGGTATTCATGTAGACACCTATGCATGATGGGAAATAATCCCAAAAGGAACGGTTGTAGTCTTGCAGTTAGTGACCCCGGAAGATCCCCAGTCTTTACAAAATCTTACCCCAAATTTCCGCATAGTACCCCCCGCGGTCATCGTGTTTCTACAGCGAGCGCCGCGGTCCGTCTGCGGATCGTGCCACCAGCGCCGCAACGGTCTGCTGCATTTCAAAAACGCTGCGAGTCGTTTTTTGACAGAGTACCCTGCAGGTTTGCTTCAAGCTGGACAGAATATGACAACCGGGACAGGAAGTCAGAGAAGGAAATGCACAGAGAATCCGGCCAATTTCAAAATAAAACACAATAAACGGACTCCTGATCGTATTTTTCATCACTTTATCAAGATGACGTCAAAACAGGAACCGAATGAAAACCAAACCATCCTCAGAAAGACAAAGCAACATGTTGTTTACACGGTCGAGAAGCTGAAGGTTTAGTTTCTTTAACATGTTATGAGACATGACTCTGTGCACCGGGTCGTGGAGTGATTTTAATATCTCATCAAGGTGCAGAAATGAAGTGCTGACTCAGCATACATTCTGCATTTTCTTAATCAAAGTTGTGTTTCATCAAACATCCAAAACTTTTCTTTGTAAACTCCTCTGATTGGCTCCAGTTATTTTTCCTAATTAGCAACAAGCCAATCGATGCCCTGTCTCCGTCAGCCGCCGCTTCTGGTCGTGTACTTTGTAATTGAGGAACGTGTCATTAATCACAGAGTGCTAGTTTATTTTAATGAGACGTCCTTTTATAAATCAACTCGTTCAATAAACACTGAGGGCTCTTGTTTGCTCTGAGAGAAGGGGAGCAGGAACAAGAGAGAGAGAGAGAGGGGCTGCCTTAAAATAAACAGAGCTCCATTCATCATTTGGGGAGTGCCGCCTTAAAACTGAGAAGCATCCATCAGCCTATCAGCAGCCGTCTAATGAGCATCAGGCCACTTCATCAGCTTCAACACAATCTGCCCTCTCATTCATCTGGGAGCAGGAGGCCTGTCTGTTAATGTCAGCGCTCATATTCAGAGAGCAGCTAAACGCTCACACACACAGACATGTTGCTGCTGGACAAACTGCTCGTTAACTTTCATGCACCCCGATCCAAAGTGACGCTGTTGCTGCAGAATCTCAGAAGTCCCGCCCCCTCCTGAGCACCGCCTCGAGTGAGAGGTGAGTTTTGGAAACATCTGGATGGTCTTCACACCATTATAACCACAGTCTATGGTCCAAATCAGTTTGGATTAATCCTCCTGAGTCCCCCTCTTTGTTTCTTTAACTTTTCTGTCGCAGTCTTCGTTTATAATTTTAAGTCTCTCACATTTAGTCTCTCCATGTTTTGCCTCTCTCCCTCTCTCTCTGCCCTCTCTCTCCCTCCTCTCTCTCTCTGCCCTCTCTCTCTCTCTGCCCTCTCTCTCTCCCTCTCTCTCTCTCTCCCTCCTCTCTCTCCCTCTCTCTCTGCCCTCTCCCAATTATCCATCAGCCACCACCAGGATCTTGATGCTATGGATGAGAAATGACTCTTGTTGCCAAGTTTCCGACTAAATGTCACCTGGCATCTTTAGCGCTTTGCTGCAGTTACACAAACGTGGACACACACACTTTCACACTCCCAACAGAACCGTTCTTAATCAAGGCAGCGGGCTTCTATGGTAACTCTGGGACTGATCAGGGTCTGGTGTAGGAACATGAGATATATGCTCATATAATGCTGGAAGTCTTCAGGTTTGAACCGTTTATTCTCTTGTGTTTTTCATTTCCACTCTCTTGTTTACATGCTGCGTTATGGATTTGACAGACTGGGCCCGACCCCGACTGAATCTGTTTTAACATCAGGACCACATGAGGCAGACTTGTCTTGGCCGGCCTCCAATGGTGAAGCAACAGCAGCAAGCTCTGGTGCAGATCTATAACTGGCAGGACCACCTGCTGGTGCAGATCCCCCGAGTTCTTCTTCTCATCAGGGCCAAATGTTTTACATGTTCAGCATTTTCAAAGATGAAAATCTAGATTTTCTACAATTCTACAATTCACTTAGCAGACGCTTTTATCCAAAGTGACGTACATCAGAGAGTAAGAACAACACAAGCAAGGATCTAGAAAAAAGGGAACAATGTCAGTAAGAGCAAACGATCAGCTTTGAGTCTGATTGGACACACAGGTGCTGACAGGAAGTGACCAGAGGCAAAGCACAACATTGAGGGCAGTTCTTGAGAGCTCTAATCAGTATAGAAACCATCTTATAAGTCGTCGTTATCGAACAAAAACCATCGTCATTACCATCATCATCATCAATAATATGGAGACCATCATCATTAAGTTAGTAGGTATTCATGAAAGAGCTGGGTCTTTAGCTTTTTCTTAAAGGTGCAGAGGGACTCTGCAGATTGAATGGAGTTTGGAAGTTCATTCCACCACCGGGGGGCGACAGAGGAGAAGAGTCTAGTCAGAGACTTAGGACCCTGTTGTGAAGGTTGGATCAGACACCTTTCATTGACAGAGCGTAGTGGGCGGGAGGGAGTGTAGACCTGGATCAGAGAGTTAACGTAAGGAGCCGTTTTTGTCGCAGTTTTGTTTTGTATTTTCTCTTTAACTTACATCCAACAGCAACCCAGTCTCATGTCACAATGTGTAATACCTTCGTTGGTCCACAGCTCAAAACGTAGTAGTTTCACAATAAGGGCTCTAAAATTGTGACATGCCTACGTTTCCTTTTGTCTATTCTTTTGTATAGGCATACCTCAGGTCACGTGACTGCCCAGTTTTCCCCTGGCGAAAAAAAAAAACATGGCGGACATCCCTTCTATTTTCGGTGGAAAATGCAATATTTGAAGATAGTTTGAGGCTTAAGTGTCGTTTTGATAACCTTTCTGGAGACAAATGTACATTGTATCTTCATAATCTTCGTTCGGTTTGTGTTTATGATCTTTAGTTTGTTCGTTTATACGAAGATTCTTTCAGGTCTCGATAGAAAAACGTTGGGATGTTACATTTTCTACTGTTGCTATGGTGGTAGCTATGGACGCTATCAACAACGAACCGGAAGGAAGTGGACGTTCGGTTCGCGACTCTTAAAACGGGTTACATCAGACCCTAGACATCAAACTAAGCTCCTATGTAACAATGCATGAAGACAATACTGTACAGTTTGTGTGCTTTATATGATTTCATAATTTTATTTAACAAAATAATCCTGATGGATTAGATTAATACCAGAAAATGTAATCAATAAAGTAAACGGCCGGCGATAAGAACTACAAACGGGCGCATGACACTGACATCAGATAATGACGTATTGATAATCGTCACTTGTGAGCGACCTCTTTATTAGATCTTTCAGGGGGTATTTACTGATGTTTTTTAAGGTTGGTTGCAAAAACACATCTTAAATCTGTGTTAACCAAAGATCCCATTCCAGGAATCTAAGCAAAAAGCCATTCAAAAAGCCCATGATGCTACGATCTGCCAGTGTGCTGCTGACATGCGCAATCGTGCAGTCACGCCCACTGTCGGTTTAAAGGCCGAGGGCGCGTTCACTATCGATTCAACGCCCCCCCCCCCCCCCCCCCCCATACACTCAATCTTTCCAAGCCCGGCGCAGTCTAGGCCTGCGAAGGCTGTTTCGTCATGAGCCGGGGATCCGGCCGGAGATTTCTGCCTGGGCTTTGAAAGCGCTCTATGAAAGTATGACTGCAAGACCCCTATGAAATGAGAATATTTAAGTTTTTGGCTTAGAGCTGAACGACATACATCGTTGGAAAGGTCTCATCCTGGAGAGTAACATATGTGAAGATGAGGTTTCAACATGACCCCTGTTTTGAAATAATGCCCTTTGAACCTTGACCTAAGGGCATGTTTGAAGGCTTATACCTCAGCAACAAAAGGGGCTACAGACATGGGAATAACTGTTTTAGAGAGGTCTTGGAACAAAGTATCATGTGAGGGTAGTCAGCTCACCAAAACAACAGGGGGAGCTGCTATATATGGTTAAAATACATTTTAACAAATGTATCAATTATTTTTTAAATTTCTGATTACATAAATGTGTTAACCATCCAATTAAACTCCCCTGTGTACCCTCAATTAAATATATATTACTTCTTAGGTAAGGGAAACCCTGAGATTTGTCTAAAAGACTACAATTCCTCAGAGTCAAGTCATACAGCTTGATACTGAATGGCGCCATAATTGTAGTCTTTTCCGTTTCCAAAAAAAGGTTGTAACTAGGATTATAAAAGGCTTACAAAAGATATATTCACTGAATATGTCACGGATCTTGTGTGGCCGAAGTATTTATTGCATAGTACATATATGATCTATGTTAAAATAAAGTACATATATCAGTTCATTTCGGATATTTTGACTGTTATTCTAGAAACGGGAATTTTGGTAGTTATGTCTGGCGTTGTGCACAGAGGGAACATAATTAGGGTTGTAAAAAATGTATATCTACCCACTATATCAAATATTCACTAAAGCTGAATGGGTTTTGTAAAATAATCTAGACTATATATATTGTAAAAAAGTGATCAAATCAAACCTGTTTTAAAAGAGAGTATTAATCTGTCAGGATTATTTTGTTAAATAAAATCATATGAATCACACATGAACTGTACAGTATTGTCTTTATGTATTATTACATAGTTTATGTAATCATGTTGCTAATATGCATCGATCTGTTCCAATCGTTTTATTCAATTTGGTTGTAATGTAAGACATCCACAAAAATGTAACAGAAATCATTATTTATTGCATAGGAGCTTAGTTTGATGTCTAGGGTCTGATGTAACCCGTTTTAAGAGCCACGAACCGAACGTCCACTTCCTTCCGGTTCGGTGTTAATAGCGTCCATAGCTACCACCATAGCAACAGTAGAAAACGTAACATCCCAACATTTTTCTATCGAGACCTGAAAGAATCTTCGTAGAAATGAACAAACTAAAGATCACAAACATAAACCGAACGAAGATTATGAAGATACAATGTACATTTGTCTCCAGAAAGGTTATCAAAACGACACTTAAGCCTCAAACTATCTTAAAAAAAATGTTGCCAGGGGAAAACTGGGCAGTCACGTGACCTGAGGTATGCCTATACAAAAGAATAGACAAAAGGAAATGTAGACATTTCACAATTTTAGAGCCATTATTGTGAAACTACTACGTTTTGCGCTGTGGACCAACGTAGGTATTACACATTTTGACATGAGACTGGGTTGCCTACAGAGCTGCTGGGTGACCCCATGTTAATGCCACCAGCCAGCGTCTGCCTCATCTGTAACCTGAAGCTGCTTCATGCACTTTGAAACACAACCTTACAGCTGGCATTTTAACCCCCAAAAAGGCCAAATATGTTTGAAAAGTGAACATATGCACATTTCAAACTTTGTAAATCACCAAATCAAGGTGCCTGGGATGCCTCAGGGTCTTTTTTTTTTAAGTTCAAAATGTCCTCCCATCCTGCTCATCTTCATGTCAGTTAAACAAAATCCCAACCGACAGCGACGCCTCAGAAGCATTTCAGACAAAGACAAATGAGCAAAGTTGACTTTTCCTTCCCCTGAAGTTAAAATAACAGTGTCAGACAAGCCGACAGTTAGCCTGCAGCCTTTAAATCCAGTCTGTCTGAACTGGAGTCACTTGTGTTTAATTTCGCCGGGCGTCCCGCGGGAACAAATCGTGATGCAATCAAGTCCGAGTGCAGAAGAGCGATGATGAGGTTTTCATGGCTGTGGGGTTTTTTCCAGGGCCTCGTACATTTCAGAAGTCAGGGAGAGCCAGAAGAGCCGCTGAAGGATGTTAGGATGATAAATGCAGCTCTCAGAAAGTCTCTCTCTGACATCACAATCCAGTACTGTGTTTTATTAAAGGATCACTGCAGACTCTGCCTGCAGAAATCAAGGGATGTCTGCTTTTGGATCATTTGAAATCTTTAGAGGGTCATAGAGAGTGGCGTGCTGTGGAACATGTCTGTGTAGAGAGGTGTGGACTAATATCCAAAAACTAAATCACCAACTTCACATAAAAGACTCAACTTGGTTCTATAATGAATTCTTGCTGCTGAAGCTGTTAAGCTATGACGTTAGCATGAAAATAGAGACAAATGTGTTCCAGCTGCAGTCAAACTTTTCTATGTAATTCAACTTTAAACTTTGGTTTTCTTAAGGCCCCGACACACGAAGCAGACGGCAAAGAACTAGTGTCTAATGTCTTGGCCAAAAAGTTGCACTTGAACACACCACAAAGACTCCAGCCGACGGCCAACCACCACGTACGTTCTGCTCATGTGTGAGAGGAAATAACTCTCCATGCCAGCAGGGGGCGGTAGTCCGTTGTTTATGATACGAGAAGACCATTTTCACACCGCTGTCGCTCACCACTCGTATTATAGGTCGTCTACTAATGGAGAATAATGTCTGATAAAAAGTAGAAAATGGCGCTGGCGTTGTCAGCTCTTTGTCTTGTGAGGAGAGCTGGAGAGAAATGAGAGAAACCTCCCAACAGCCAATCAGAGAGACTCCTCTCACAGATGCTGATTTAACATGTCGAATCGGCTGAAAAAAGGACGACTAGGACCGACAGCTGGCGATCTCTTTGGTGTGTCAGGGCCTTTATACTATCTAACCCTTAGTAGAGAAAAAGTGACTTTTCTTAGCTTTACACTTTGTTCAAGATTTCCACTCTGTCAGTGGTTTCCAAAGCAGCCTCAGCATGAAGCCATAAAGGGATCTGACACAAAGATCATGAAACATTTCCTCTCTCTTTATCTTTATGCTTCGAGTCCATTTCACCATTCTATCAGTTGCAGAAAGTCGTGATTTTCTTTCAGTCTTTCTTTGAACTAATCGTCGTTCTCTTCCAGCAGATACTCAGCATGAGTCGTGTGTTTGTTCACAGTCCTGGCTCTGTTAAAATGATAAAATTATATAAACAAAACAAAATAAACGGGGATGAAGACACACAGTAACAGCCCACAGACATTTGGCGTCATTTGTAGTTTTGTGAAAGTCGTGTTCCTCTGTCTGGAGCCGTTGAGTCAGCTAACTCTCTCTGCAACAAGTGACTGTAGGAACACAAAGCTGAAACACAGCTAGTCACTTTTCTCAGATGCTGTTCACACTGGCTTTAAATTTAGAGATTAAAAATCCCTTTTCCGGGGCACTTCCCGCATGTCATTCTCCACTCTCTATCCCCCTGATTTCTGACTCCACTGTCCTATCTCTCCATTAAAGGCACAAAAAGCCCAAAAATAAATCTTAAAAAAAAATTAAAAAATCCCTTTTCCAGAGTGTCCTGACAGAGACAGGCAGCAGAAACAGGTAACAACGTTTCCAACAAACAACTAGCTGCAAAAAATTAGAAGTCTGAGGCAGCCAGAAATGAGAATTTGTCTAGTTTTTTAATGACCAAAATGCACAAATCACGAAAGAGGTCGCTGAAAAAATGACAACTCATTTGAACTGAACTGTTAATAATTCTGAAACGCCCAGTCCAGACCCGTTTTAAAGCATTCCTTCTCAGTTATGACCCCTAATTCAGAAAGAAGTGTATGTTAATATCTGTGCAGACGCTGACTTCTGTCTGGATTTTAGATTTTGGATGTGACAGCGTTCTGGATGTTTCTGGCCGTCATTTATAGGTAGTGATGTTTAGCGCATCGCCAGAAGTCTGCAGGTCGAGACTAAATGCCCAAAGAGAGTAAAAATGTCTCTTCACCTTGGACTAGTTCTATGACTGAAAACTTCCAGTGGCTTTTTTAACACTCCTACAACCCAATTTACTTACATTTTGTGTAATGTTTATAATAAACACCTTTGGCCCTGTTTCCCTGTAATATCATCTGTGTAAACAAAGACATACTAGCAGGCTTTTGTTTTGGATACTATGTCAGTAAAACAGTAAAAACTAAAATTCCAGTCCCTCACTATCATGGATCAATAAAAAAATTAATGAAAAAATAATTTCATACCACAATGGTAGTGTATTGCAAAAAATGTAGTTTCAATGGGAGTCAATGGCACAAAAAAATGACGAAGGACTAAAGGTGTGATTTTTTGAGAAATGACAAGTGAGTTGAGAAATACATTTATATGACATTTTAAGATTCACCCCAAAATACAAAACTGTGGCAAAATTTATGCCATATGCATCAACACAGCCAAAATTATCCACAAAAAAATGGCTTTAAATGTAAAAAAAAAATGCACTAGGACTACAGGAGGGTTAACTGTGTATAATTTTCTTCTGGAAAGCGAGACACTGAATGAATATCCAGCGTTGTGAGCAGTAAATAAATGCTGCTCCTGAAAATTGCTTCATTTGTAAATTCCCTGTGAGTGAAGAAACAAGTAATTTTCAGAAAAAATCAAAACCCTCTAATCGCACGCTCAGAGCGAATTGACTTTTTTATTTGTTTTTTTTTCTCCTCACATCTTTTTAAATACATGAAAAAAAAAACTCATTCTGTGTTTTTAAAGCACAATGTTGTGACGCTCTCGTCATGTTCCTGTTGTGACTAATGTTCTGACTTCAAACGGCCAATTAATGTGAAGAGAAGGTGATAACATGGGGGGGGGAGCGAGGCTGTGGTGTTTGCTAATAATGAGCTGCGACACACACACACGCGTTACATGAGCCTGTGTGTGTGTGCTCATGTGTGTGTTGACCTATCCAATGGGAAGTGACTCTGGGCTTTTTAGAGAGCACTGCAGACCGCACACACTGAAACACACAAACAAACAAACACAATGTGGCAGGTTGGCAGCAGTACAAAGCGAGTGGAGGATCAGTGTTTGATCCACAATGACCTTTAGTTTGGCTCCAAGTCGCCCCTGCTCTCTGCTAATCCCCCCGTATCGCCTCCTCTCGTCTCCTCTGTTCTCTCTGTTTAACATCCTTCAGCTTCCTGAAACTCTCATTTGAAGAATTTGATGTATTGCTCTTTTACATTGGATACAGTTCTTTGTGTGTTTTTGGAGCTGGTTGTTATCTCTTCTGTGGGTAAAGGATATTCTACAATTCACTTAGCAGATTCTTTTATCCAAAGCGACGTACATCAGAGAGTAAGAACAACACAAGCAAGGATCTAGAAAAAAGGGAACAATGTCAGTAAGAGCAAACGATCAGCTTTGAGTCTGATTGGACACACAGGTGCTGACAGGAAGTGACCAGAGGCAAAGCACAACATTGAGGGCAGTTCTTGAGAGCTCTAATCAGTATAGAAACCATCTTATAAGTCGTCGTTATCAAACAAAAACCATCGTCATTACCATCATCATCATCAATAATATGGAGACCATCATCATTAAGTTAGTAGGTATTCATGAAAGAGCTGGGTCTTTAGCTTTTTCTTAAAGGTGCAGAGGGACTCTGTAGATCCAATGGATATGACGGAGACATCTCAGAAGGTTGTATGAGATAAGAAGTTGTTGTAAAATGGACAACAGAATACCAACAAACTGACGGGATGAGACACTAAAAATCATTCAGGTGCTGCATTGGTTCCTCCTGTCTCACTTCTCCATCAGTGGACATGTTCAGTTAAATGTGTTCAGCTAAGCTAATTTTTGTTGCTATTGACTGAGCGGCAACCACCACTTAAGCCATATGAAAGTGGAAAAAAAAAAAAAAATGCAGTTCATTGAGTGTCCACTAGAGGCTGGCTGCAAAAGCACCAGAAGCCACATACACACCCATTCAAAAAAAGTCAGTCCTACTTTAATACATTTGTTCGCATTTTTGACGGCTTGAACGTGCATGAAAACTCACCAAAATTTCCCGCAAAATTCTTCCCCAAGAGAAATTTACGAATGAAATTGGTTTGGTGCATGTACATCGAAAAGTGGCTCCACAGCGCCCCCAAACGTCAGCCAGAGTACTGCGCTTAACCTACATGCACGAAAAATGGTGAGCATTATGCATCTTGGTGAGACAAACAAAAAGTTACATTATGACCATACTCCACAAATTTCAGTTGAATTTCAAAATAAGACGATTTTGCGCGACCTATTTGAACGAACTAGTCCGGGAGCCTTCATCCGATCAACTCAGTGTCAGTGTGTTCTACACACATTGAAGATCTCAGCTTGTTTCATATTGGAATGTCCTAACTGGCCAGGAGGAAAACAGGAAGTCTCACTGTTTTGACCTGACGGCTCTAGTCTCTATCCTCATGTTTCCTGCAGACAGAACACAGTAAAGTCCAGGAGGAATCATTCAGAAACAGAGAAGTGTGTCATCAAAAAGGTAACCTCCTCCACATTCAGATCTAAATTGGACAGAAGCGCTTCAGCCGCTGACGCTCTTTGATGTGTTTTCTGTTTCGGTACATTATGAATATTGCAGCACTCCACTGTTACAACAAAGGCAACCTTGAATTGTATATAATGAAATGAGATTTGAACTGAGAGGATGTTTGGTCACCAGACTTTATTTTTCCACTTTGAGCTTCCTGCTGCTCCTGCGTTGGCTGATGAGAAATGTGTGCAGTGTGAGAAATCCTGCATTTATTAGCACGCTACATGAATCCCCGAGATCATTCAATAACTACATCAATAGATGGCTCATCTATTCACCTACGCTCAGATTACCATCGAGTTACACACACACACACACACACACACACACACACACAAAACACATGCTCCCACATGAATTTTACTGAAAAGAATCTGCATTCATTAAAATGAAATGTTACAGTATTTAGAAACACACACACACACACACAGAGAAGCAGTGACAGTGGAGCAGTGGATGGTTTTCTGGCCCGAGGCTGCAGTGACTCTGAAGGGTTCCAGGGATTAGATGGAGCCGTGGGCAGTGTGACAGACAGAGCTGGAGGCTGATCTCAGGGTTTTAGACCGAGCCCCTGAGAGATGCTGCGTGCAGAAACATGCAGAGATGACTGACAGGGAAACCTGCAGCGTCTCAGACTGATCCTCCTGTGTGATGGAAAACCTTGATTGGAAAAGTCGTTTCGCCTAATGCGATGATTAAAACAACACCTCGTGCAGGTTTAAAACTTTTTTTAAAGAAAAGTGTAAGATAGGGCTGCAACGGGGGAAATAAAAGTGTTGACAGGTGAAAACAAGTTGGAGGTAACTCTGACACCTTTATCAAAGAAACAAAAGCAGGGACCTCACGATGAACGACTAAAATCAGAGCAGGAACAGGAGTCCTGCAGAGTCTGCTTTAACATGGACATGTTTACATTTTGTATCTGACAGCCTCAGCCTCGGTTTTGTCGGGTCTTTGAGCACAACAGTGACCGCCCACTAACGATAGGACATTTAATTCGGCACCAAAACGACATAAAAAAACGGGAAAAAGACAAGACTGTGTACATGATTTTCGTCCGAAGTCAAGGAACTACACATCCCACAATCCATTGCGAATTATATTGTGTCTTCTTAAGAGTAACTTTTGTCGTTGTTATAGTTTTTATAGCGTTAATACAAGTGTTGTACTCTCTTGTAGTTTGTGTTGTGAAAAATCTAAACTACATTCACTGCGGCATGACGAGGTTATTAGGCTAGTACATTTCGTGTTAGCTAACTAACTAGCTAGCGTGCTAGCGGGACTTATCTGTTCGCATACGGCGCCAAGGGGCGGGAAACATTGCCATGGTAACAGCAGGCTTAACCAATCAGAAACACTCTATGATCGTGGGAAGTGTAGTACTATGCCCCGATATCGCGAGTAAAACTTCATATTGTATGACGTCACCAGCAGGCGCAGGACGCCGAGTCGATCTGAACACCCGAGCACATCTGGTACCTACACCGGCAAAGTTTTTATAACGAGCATGTTGACTGACAAGGTTCAGTATAATCACCGGATTTTGTGCAAATCTGACTCTGCAATCGTCTTCAGCCCGTTGTTTGCAAACTGTCAGGATGTTTGTTTGTGTATTTAACTGTTGCCATGACGTCTATAGGCGGTGGCTTAATGGCTACATTTGAGAGGGTAATTTATTACATGCTAGCTGATATCGGTTTGTAAGGTTCCAAACGTGTAAAGCTAACTTGAAGATCGACCAGGAAAGCGATTACTTTTTGGTGTAAGATGGAATTATATATTTATCTTTTATCAAACCTGAGACAGAACCGATAATGATACATGCCAACGCTTCGTCGCAATCTGTTGTGAATAAAATCTGCAGGGATGAACACTCTGCTTCATGCTAGCACACTCTCTCTTTTTGTCTCTTCTTAGCTTCACCGTCCTCTTCCTCTTGGCCTCAGCCGTTGTATCGAACAGAACAGAGACGGGCTAACTTTGGCTTCACTTATAACTGAAGACTTGTGTGTGATCTAGCTCTGTAAAGCTGTATGCATTTCCATCAAAATGACCTTGGACTGCTGCCAAAGTTATATACGGAAAAGCCATCCATCAGGGGTTTTTAAGGTCAGTGTGTTACTTTAAAACTGCTAAAGATGCATGTCTGTGTGAGGTCACCGCAGGTAGTCAATCGTCAGAGCAGATAGTGAGGCTGTCTATTGGGTGTTTCCATTTTAAACATTTGTATTGTATATTTTAATCCTTCATTTGACATTAAAAGTAGAGAAATAAAACAGAATATAGGAGGCAGAGGACAGGGATGAGATGAACAACATGAATAAGAAGTCTCAGGCTGAAGCTTGAATACAGACCTCACAGATCCTGGTTGGAGCTTTAACCCCTTCACACTAATATCACCTCTTTCACATGAGTTCCTGCAGAGCCCCTGTTGAATGCTCCAGGGACAAGGAGGATAAATATTAAACACACAGAAGGAGAAAGGACGGTTTGAGTGGGAAAACAAAAAACAAACAGACTCGAAGAGAGGCCGACCCCGACAACCAACAGCAGCTAACCCCTTTTAGCTCGGCCGCTAAGAGGCCACAGAAGCATGAACATATACAGCTGGCCTTTTGTCTCCGCCTCGCTTCCATTTTATCCACAAGATGCACACACACACACACACACACACACACACACACACACACACACACACACACACACACACACACACACACACACACACACACACACACACCAGAAGCACACATCTCCGTTAGTGGCTGGTCGCTGCAGTCTGAAGCAGATCACACATAAAGTCTGCTTACAAACGGGTCAAATTGAACAAGTTTTAATATTTATGAAGAACATTTTTGAGACATGGAGACACATTTGTTCTGCAACAACTGAAGACAATGTTGTAATAATGTGATCATGCAATAGAACGATTAAGTCCAGAAGTCTCAAGCACATTTAAAGTCTTTATATGTGATTTTTCACACTTAAATATAATATAAATCAAGTATCTCCTCTGAAAATAACTCTGTGAGTCATGACTGTCTACAATGGGTGTAACACCCGAGTCCCACTGTCTGTGATGTTTTCAGAGTTTTCAGAGTCCTATCTTCACTTTGTTTACATCGCCAGGACGGCCGACTGACTCCTCCCCTTGTGTATAAAAGTTGTTTAATTGAGGGACTAGAGAAAAGAAGAATAACATACTGTACTCACTGCTTAACTGTGTTTCTAGATCACGCTCATTTCAGGTAAATTTACATGCAGTGTGAAGATACGAGCACAATAAAGATCATATCGCATATAAAGCTTTTAAAGTCACTTACATTCATTCAACTTCTGTAAAGTTACATCAAATAAACTCACGGCCGTGTTACATGCTTGATTCTGATTGGCCAATTACTCAGAGCACCAGTATGCTATCCCTCCATCCAGAGATCTCGTCACACCCCGATTAGTCATCCTAACTTAGAAAACAAAAAATCTGAACCTGACAAATAACCGAGCAGCAGCTCAGCCTGCAGCCCCTCCCGATGTCTCGAGTCTGCAGAAGAAACAGTTTTTTCTACGTTAAAGTAGTTATCTATTATTGATTTTGATCGATTTGTTTTTGACATTATGAAACCTTTGCAGACATTACGGCTCCCTGTAAAAACCTTGAGCCTGGGAAATGGAGTATGGGTTAAGGTCCTCCAAGCTGGCGGCCCAGGTTCAAATCCGACCTGTGGCTCCTTTCCCGCATGTCATTCCCCACACTCTCTCTCTCTCTCTCTCACTCTCTCTCTCTCTCTCTCTCTCTCTCACTCTCTCTCTCTCTCTCTCACTCTCTCTCTCTCTCTCCCTGATTTCTATCCACTTTCCTATCTCTCTAAAAAAGGAACAAAAAACCCAAAAATACATTGACAAAAAACAAACCTTGAACCTGAAAACTAAAGTTTGTCTACTCTTGTTGCTCGTCCTGTTGCTCTACTCTGACAGTGACACGAAAAAATACACAAATGACTTACTAACAGTATGATACTTGAAATGGTTCTTTTTCATGTTTCTCATCTCGTCCAAAAAAAGAGCAGCCCGGCTCTGAAACAGGTGAGGTGTGTGTTAGAGTTTAGTAAACACTCAGTCTCCTTTCATTGGGTTCTAACACTCTTCTGTGATTTGGCTTCTTGATAAGATACTTTTACAGTCACTCCTGATTGTCCTTTTGGTCAGACACGACCTCATAGAGAGAAAAGTCCGAGTCCCTGGAAAAGTTTTCGATCGGAAAAATCAACTTGTATTTCGGCCGAGTTATAAATTCTGTTCAGCAGACGGAGAGAGAGAGAGAGAGAGAGAGGGCGAGAGAGAGAATGTAACTGTCCTTCATAAATCTGTGTTTTTCTCACCTTGGTCACCGCTGCATTTTAAAAACACAACAAGTCATGTCCCACGCGGTTATTTATCAATTTAGGACTGAAGTCTCAAGGGCGGCAAAGAGAACAAATCGATACAAAGGAGAGATGACAACAGAAGGGCTTTCCATCCCGCCGCCTCCTTCTGTCTCGCCTCAAACATACGACGGTTCCGGTCGGAGCTCTCTGCGTTCAGCTCTGTGAGAAAGAGTTCTTCACACCTATCGATCTACTCTCTTCACAACATCAGAAATATATCTAGAAGTCTTGTAAAGAAGTGTCGAGCTTCGCAGATTCATAGAAAGGAGAATGATGCTGCAGAGGAGAAAGTGTCTGGAGCATCAACGTCCTAAGTGTATCGTCTAAACACACTGTTACACCACACAGCTCAGAGCCTCTGATCCATTATCAATACGAGAGCAATCATTCAAACACTTTCGAACACTGACATTTCAAGGAGAGCAGACAGAGTTAGATCTGATAATCCGCAGTCAAAGGAATAAGTGAGGTTTTAAAAAATTCAATGAAATCTGTGCAGCCTTGGGCAGCTCATGCAATACTTAGCACTAATCGTTTTCTCTTTATGTGTAAAGACACGGCATTTCTTTTCTGACGATTACATTTCAGGATTCTTATGAAAGTTTTTTTTTTTCACGGACGTCACAATCATCCGACCGTGGTGTAGTTAGCTTGTAGCATAACGTTAGCTTTTTACTTCTGTCGGCCGCATTAACGCTTCAAACATCATAAAAATGGCGTTCATCTGTGAAGATTATCCTGCTGAACAAAACGCCTACGCTTCAGAAACGTGTGTTAGCCACAGAGATTATTTTCTGCAATGATCCAAAAGCCAATGAAAAAATCCCAGAGGAGGATTCTCATTAGACCCCCATGGCGATGCTACTTCAGGGTTGGCCTACAAAAATATGTCATGTGGTTTGTTCTCTATTGCAGCCTTCCTTCTCCAGGAGTCTTTAACAGGAAAACAATGACATGAACTCTCTTTAAACAGGGAAAGTGGAGAACTATTATTTTGTTTAAGAAAGCAAATTCACTTCCTAATGGTTTCTCCTGCAGGGCACACTCCAGCCTAAATGTGTCGCATGTCACACACCTGCATGCTAATCCCACTGCTGCAGCAGTATATCTGTGCGTTGTTTGTTCAGTGTGAGAGAAGTGGAGCTGACACCATGACGGGCGCTTCCTTGCAGCGTGATTTTTGCGATCTATATGTTTTTTTAAAAGGGAGTTTGCCTGGCGGTTGGAGACACCTGGGGAACGCCACAGGGGGGCAAATAAAGACTGTGAGAGTCTGGAGTCGAGCCATAGATGCAAAGAGAGAAGTTCTATTAAATGAACTTTTAATCAGTGTGAAGGGAAAGCGGTAAATAGCGAGCATCAATATTAGAGCATAGCCTGTGGCGGAGGCAGAGAGAGACAGAGAGAGACAGAGAGAGACAGAGAGTGCAAGTGAGGCAGAGGGGAATAATAACCTCTGCCTCTTCTGTCTCATCCACTTTACCCTCTTACATTAATCAGGCCTGGTCGGGGGGTGGGGGGGGGGGAGGAAAGTGGGCCAGTGATTGGAGGGTCAGCAGTTCAAAGCCCCGCTCAGACGGGGAGAATCAGCCAAAGCTGCTCCGTCTCACTGAATCGTTCTGAGGTGCCCCTGAGCAAGGTGCTTAACCTCTGTCTGAGTCAGAGCTGCAGCTCTGCGAGGAGATGGAAACCAGGCGTGGACCCCCCCAGCTACTACTTTACACCTGTCAGGCATGTAGCAGACACCCTTATAGAGAATGATGTACACGGTGTGCCCGGAGGAAAAGCTGCTGCATTTATAAAGGCTGGTATTAAAACACTAGAGGACCCTCACTTAGAAACTGACCCCTAACCCAGACCTGTGGAAGAGTCCTCCTCTCCGTCTCCTGAGTCCTAATGCTGTGGTTCTCAAAGAGTGCAAGATACTCTCCAAAATAACTATACAAATGTATTTAATATATCTAGACTGTCTTGCAATAAATTACTTGATAGAATGATTTTATGGTTATTCGATTTAGTATTCTTTTGTGTAACCTTTTTAAGATTTATTTTTGAGCTTTTGTGCCTTTTTTGGAGCGATAGGACAGTGTTGGAAAGAGAGAGAGAGAGTGGGGATTGACATGCTGGAAAGGAGCCACAGGTTGGATTTGAACCTGGGCCGCCCTACCCACTGCACCACCTGTCCCAGTGTAACCAGCAAAGGGGTTACACGGAAAAATCCAGAAGATCTGAGCATGATAGTGGAGGCCAATTATTTATTTCTTCCACATTAAGAGAACCTAACACATCATATGTTGGTTTGATTTGTTGTGAAGATAAACAGAGCCCCCCCCCCCCCCCCCTCTGTATTTCTGACTGAGAAGATGTCGGAGGTGTGTTTGCCGTCTCAACTGTCAATACAACTGGATTTCAAACGGCGCTCTGAGACCTGTTGAAAAAAAAAAAAGAAAAACCACAACGTGCGCTCCGTCTTACATCTCTACTTGTTCTGTCTGTGTGCAGACAAGACACACTGGGGGGGGGCAAAGTCTGCAAAGTCTGCAAAGTCTGCAACGTAAGGGTCCTGCAGCTAAAAATAAGAGCAGTGAATAATCCTCCTGAAGAATTCAGGTCACATCCTCCTCCCGTTATCGTCGTGGAAGATATTGGGACTTGCGTTGAGTCATAATTTCATCAGCCGTGTTTTAAAATTCACAGCACTTTGAGACATGAGAAGAGACCGTCTTGTGAGTTCTTTTACTTTCAGCTGTCTGTACGATGGCGCCGCACTCGATTGAATCGGTTAAGCTCTGTGTCCAACAGTAACTTCACAGCGCCGGCTGCCTTTTCATATTATTTCAAAAGATGACGCTGGAATGTCATATTTGGCCCCGTGGGGGGAAAGACTATAATAAAAAAAACAACATCCAAAGAACTAATCCTGACTGTGACGCTGAAGAGCAGATAACGTGTTTTCATGTTTACAGTTTACAGACGGCTCGATGCGTCTCTGAAGAGTGAAGGGTCAAGACTCTCTCTCCACAGGCGGACATGTTCACCAACTCACAGTGTTGCTGCTGTGGACATGTGTGTGTTTGACGCTTTAGCATCGTATTCATATGCATGGCTTAATGGCACCATGATGGCCAACGTGAGAGTTAGCATGCTGCCGACTAGAAGATTTCCAACGACTCAACAAAAGAGCAAAATTCTGATGTTGAGATTTCTTTCATCGTGCTCCAGGTCGGATCTGAAATAGAAGAAAGTTTTATCAAAGGAGCAGAAACAGAAGAAGAAGCAGAGGCTGAATGGTAAACAGATATCATATCAAAGCAGCACACAAAGAGGACATTCAGGACTGTGAACAACTTTCTGTTCAAACTAAAAAACAACAACAATTAGTCTTTCCGTTGTTAGTCTCTTTCTTGTGAGTGTGATTCCTCAGGAACACTCTGAGGGGAAGTTTGACAGAAGTCTACGATCTATCTGGACTCATCGATGAATTCAGGAGGAGCTCTTAAATTCTTGTGTTGGAGTTTTGTAATATTCCAAATTCTAAATTTTGACAGAAAGATTTTCATTTTTACTGTAAATGCATACCGGTTCCAACAATCAGTTATCGGTTTCATGACCTACTAATAATCTGTAACGGTCGACCCCGAGTACGATGTCTTGAAGTGAGAGACGATACAGCAATGCAGAATCAGAGTTTATTCTCACTTTGACTCGTAACCAAATAAGACTTTTGAACACAAAAAAAAAAATCCCTCCATTCCCCCTCAAACCCCCACACAGGACTACCTCACTGGACTGTAAAATACAATATAACATACATCACAAACGTGCAATATATTTATCTGTATAGTCATTTTATACATAGCTTTTCTTCTTATATCTATTTATATCTGCACCTTATTTTTCTATGTAAATACTTGCTGCTGTTTTTATCCTGCACTACAACGAGCCAAATGCAACAAAATGTGGTTCTTATCTGCACTGTAAAGTACAAGTTTGAATGACAATAAAGAAAGTCTAAGTCTAAGTTAACCAGATGAGACATGGGGAGCATGTTAACTGAATAGAGCTGCATGAGGATGACCTCTGACCATCAGAGAATCATGTTTTTTGTTATTTTCAGACATGAAATAAGAAGCTGTGGTTCAGTCTAACGCCTGGCTGGTGGGTCGGTTGTTATCGCAGCTCGTCTTCCTCCTTCCCTTCAATGAAGTCTCCAAAAAAATGGGACGTTCCATCAACACACAAACACAGAAATGCAATCATCCTCCACCACCTTATCCATTCCACCTCCATGTTTACCTATTCACCTGTTGTCCCCGCACATCCATCACAGACACGGTGTTAAACACACACACACACACACACACACACACTCTCGGCTCATCCTTCAGCCACACCTCCGCCCACCCCCTCCTCCGCTTTCCTCGCCCTAATGTTCTCACACACCTCCCACCAGCTGATAGCATCTCAGTCTCCTGAAAAAGGAAAATGTCTTCCTCCTTCCGCTTCCTTATCACAGGAACAATGCGGCGGAGCGCAGTGACACAGCCGCCGCTTATCAGCAGCACAATACACAAAAGCCGACACAATGGCACACATCGGCACACAAACCCCGTAATACGGCTCATTCAGCGCCGTGAATCAAACGACTCGCACGCCGCCGCCTCCAAGGGATGTATTGATGATTTTATCCACCTTGGGCTTTTATTTGTGCGCCTGTGTGTCTGCCACAGAACAAGGCACTTAACCCTGAGCAGTAAACTATAAAAATCAACATAACCTCGACACCAGAGACATGGGTTTAAAGCACTCAGTGCGAGGTGATGCTGATTTTAAATGGACATTGAATGTCGGCACCGTGAGGCCCTGAATCAAAGAGCAACCTTATCTTTCTAAACCTTCAAATGTCAAGCAAAAAAAACAACATGGTAGAATCAAGCAGCATCGTCTGGTGTTGAAAAGTGAAGCCGATGGGGGAAGTGCAAAAATCCTGCAGTTCCTGGAGTGTCCACTAGAGGCTGGCTGCAGAAGCACAGGAAGTCACATACACACCCATTCTAAAAAGTCTGTTTTTACAGCAGAGATGAACATGTTTACAGCCTGGTTCAAAAAAACAAATAGGTGTGATTAGCTCATGTCTCGATGGACACACACTGTACGGGGGGTGAATGTTTTGATGACTCATCAGTTTTGATTTGATGAAGGATAAGAGTTATTCACAATAAGGCGTGTAGCTGACCTGATTGACAGGTGGGCGCGGTGTAACGGTTTGTCAGGAAGTTTAAAACCCGCTTCAGCTCCAGCTCTCAGCCTGTCGTTAGGTTGACTGAAAGTTAGACTGAGACAGCATTTCAAGCATGGAGACCGCCATCAATGGGACTCCAGCGCCCCCTGCAGGAACAGACGGGTGACCTCACTTTCATATTTACAGTCTATGGGTAGAATACTAACAATTTCTGAACAACAATGTGCAGAAAGTGATTAATCACTATGTTTGTTTACTACAACTTATGAGGGGTGAGGAAGGAACACAGCTGTTGATTCTTGTTGTGTAACATACGTTACAAAGCAGAGTTCAGGAAGGTTCTGTATGGAATCATATTTGTGCCAAAAAATATAGCGTCTTTTTAATGTCCGTCTTTTCTCCGTTATTAAACTCTGTTGATGTTGATAAGTTTCACTTATCATGCAGACGGGGACGGTCTGTTAGTAAAAAGACTTCCTGGAACGTCCGGGGCATTGAGCTGTCACTCAAAAACTCATTAGCCAATGGGGAGGCATTTCTCAAAAAGCCCACCCACTCGAGAGGTTTGTGCCAGAATCGCAAACAAAAAGTCAGGCAGCGCAAACGAGAAAGCTGACATTGAGAGCAAAAGTCTGATCAGTGAGAAAGAAAAAGAGGGAACTGTAAACAAAAGGACTGATGATGAGAAAAGTAAGAGGCTGATTATTTACACAATTACACAAATATTTTAATTGCAAGTCATTTTTTTTTTTGCTTGAGTGAGATCTCTCAAAGTCTTGTTTTTTGTTTGCAATTTAAGAAGTTTTGTTTGATTTTTTTGGCATAAATATGATTCCATAGTTCTAAGGTTACTGTCTGCAGAGAGTAAAGCTACTTGAACTGCTCTGGGGTCAGTGTCTGATAAAGGTTAGTTAGCTGTCGAGCATTGAGGCTCTCAGCAGAGTTCACTTTAGTGTTAGTTGACTGTAGTTGGTTACAGCAGATCGTTAAGTTAAGAATGGCAACACTAGAGGATTTTCAAATGTTAACAGTTTATCAAAACATGGGTTAGGGTTAGGGTTAGGGTTAACATTATAAAACTCTGAACACTTGCACTAGACGGTTCTGCCAGACTGTGATACCACACACCTGACGTTTGTAATTTCCCAGCGGCGATTCAACAGACACGAGGTCTCACAGAATTTCTGCCCGTGCTTTTTCCTTGTCAGTCACATTGTGGTTTGTGTGTGTGTGTGTGTGTGTATGTGTGTGTGTGTGTGTGTGTGTGTGTGTGTGTGTGTGTGTGTGTGTGTGTGTGTGTGTGTGTGTGTGTGTGTGTGTGTGTGTGTGTGTGTGTGTGTGTGTGTGTGTGTGTGTGTGTGTGTGTGTGTGTGTGTGTGTGTGTGTGTGTGTGTGTGTGTGTGTGTGTGTGTGTGTGTGTGTGTGTGTGTGTGTGTGTGTGTGCGTGCATTTCAGATGTGCTTTATTCTTCATGGTCATTTACTGAAAAACTGCAAAGAACATGCACATCTTTGTGGAGCATATTTGTCATTCTTTTGTGGCACGCAAACAGTTCAGCAGGCCAAAAATCCTGTTGCATGCCTACTGACCATGACATGATCCGACCTTTGAACTTTAATTAATTTGTTTCACTGTGATGCTTTTTCACACCGACACATTTAAATGAGACACTTACTAATAACACCCACGGTTGGTTTGTTAACCAAGCACAGTTGTGTTGTGATAGAGCCAGTGTTTCCTGCTGACTCCAAGGTTAACCAGTCCATTTAGCCCTGCATTACACCCGATCCACCCCTGGAGCCTCTCCATCTGCAGAGTGTGTGTGTGTGTGTGTGTGTGTCTGTGTGTGTGTCTGTGTGTGTGTGTGTGTGTGTGTGTGTGTGTGTGTGTGTCTGTGTGTGTGTGTGTGTGTGTGTGTGTGTGTGTGTGTGTGTGTGTGTCTGTGTGTGTTTCAGGCTGGGAGAACGTCTGGGGAGGGAGCTCTCTAAAAAAGATCAATTTCCCCCGTTCTGTCAGGGAGCATATAAGGTGAGACTTGCTCTTCCCGGTGTTCGCTGATCTCGTTTTCCCCAGAGGGAGCCGATAGAGATGAGCCGCCGAAATCCCCGCCGATACGTCTCGCTCCGAACAACCCGGCGTGGAAACTTCAGGGAGAGGATGAGAGACGCTGGGAGTGCGGCTCGAGGTGCAGCGCTTTAAAAAAACTGTAAACCACCACATTCATCTTTACATGGTGGAAGAAGAAATGTAGCAGCGAGCTAACGGCTACAATCGTCTTTGGACTTTGAACACACACACACACACACACACACACACACACACACACATATCCTGCTGGAGGCTGCAGTTCATTTATGTTGTAATAAAAACAAGTCTGCCCAGCGGTCAATTATTGCACACAGCACTGTATCGACAGGAATAAACACGAGCCAATGAAACTGCTGAGCACCAACCAAACACTTCAAATATGCCTCTGCGTACGTGTGTGTGTGTGTGTGTGTGTGTGTGTGTGTGTGTGTGTGTGTGTGTGTGAGTGATTGTTTGTGTGTTTAACTTCGGTCTGCTGCTGCAGCGGTTTCATTGTGCAATTACCGGCTAAGATGCTTCTTTGGTCTGTGCTGAAAAAACTCCTCTGATGGTGAATCTCACTCGGAAGGTGTAAAGGTGCAGCCCATCAGAGAGTGTGTGTGTGTGTGTGTGTGTGTGTGTGTGTGTGTGTGTGTGTGTGTGTGTGTGTGTGTGTGTGTGTGTGTGTGTGTGTGTGTGTGTGTGTGTGTGTGTGTGTGTGTGTGTGTGTGTGTGTGTGTGTGTGTGTGTGTGTGTGTGTGTGTGTGTGTGTGTGTGTGTGTGTGTGTGTGTGTGTGTGTGTGTGTGTGTGTGTGTGTGTGTGTGTGTGTGTGTGTGTGCAGACAAAATTGATGTTACTCGAGGGAATAGCCATTTCTCTCGTCTCTGCCCGACTTGGGACTTGGCCAGCTGTGATTGGTTTTTGCTTCATCCCTTTATCATAATAACAACTTGATTTTTGTTTCTCTAACACACACACACACACACACAAACACACACACACACACGAACACACACACACACACACGCCTTCTCTTGTGCTGCATTTTGTGTTTTATCACTTTTTAAATATTCACACATCGTCCAGCTGCTCAACCATTCATCTTGTTCCTTTTTTTGCTGTTTCCTTTCCTCTTCTTTTTTCTTCTTTTTTGTTTTTCTGTCGTCTCCTCGACCTCTTTATCATCCATATCTCTACTTTCCTCTTTCCTCTTCCCTTCTCTGTTTTCTGTGTTCTCACTTCCTTGTGTTCTCATGTATTCCCTCCTTCTTGCCTCCTTGTCATACCTCGTCTCCTTCTTTCAGCCTTCCTGTCCTCATTTTGTCTCCTCTTCTCCTCGACTGTCTCTTTTACTCTTCTATTTTTCCTTCTCCTCCTTTCTCTTACTCTGTTGTCATCCTTTTCTCCTCTTCAGACTCCTCTTCTTTCAATCTCTTTTCTTCTCACCTTATTCCTTCTCTCTGTTGTCCTTCTCCTCACCTCATTGTTTTTCCTTTCCTCATTCGTCCACACATTCTCTCTTCCTTTCCTCATTTAGTTTCCTGCTTCACTACCATCGCTCTGCCTTTCTCACCTCATTCATCTCCTTGTTTCCTCTCTTCTTGCATCCTCTCCTCTTTGCCTAACTGCATAACTTCCTCTCCTTCTTACCGATCACACCTCCCTCTCTTCACTTTGTCTTCTCATCTCCTCTTCTGTCTTTCCTCTTTTTCCTTCTCTCCACCGCTCATACTTTCTTATCTTTTCCTTTTTTTTTAAAAATGTGGTCTCATTTCCTCTCTTATCCTCGTCTCTCTCTCTCACTCCTTCCACCCTCCTCATTTCCTCTCGTCGCGTCTCCTCTGCTCCCTCAGGCCTTCTCTCTCCTGCTGACTCAATAAATAAAAATGGAAGTTATTAACATATTGGTTCATAAGAGGTTTGGGGGTTATTTCCACTTACTAGAATCATTTGTCTAATGACTTTCCTTTTCCATTTTCCCTTTTCCTTCCTTTTTTTATTCTCTCAGCTGTTTCCCTCCCTCGTCCCTCGTCCCTCGCCTCGTCTCCCTTCCCCTCCTGCTGGATCTGAAAGTGTTTATTCATCTCACAGTTATTTATTAAAGAGCTGATTGTTGTGTTAAAGATTGATTAAAGTGTTGTTTGGAGGCCAGAGAGCCCCCTGAGAGCCTTCCCCTCCTTCTTCCTGCTTATTTATCCAATCGACGACAGCAGCAGCGAAACAAAGCCAGCTTTTGGTTTTGTTGTTTTTTCTTGCTTTGGTCATCAGCTCCGCTAATCAAAGCTCCTGCCACACGCTCTGCAGGGGGGTGTTAACTCCTGCTTTTATCCATGAATATGCAGTTAGTAACTAATTATGGTTTTACTGTCTTGCTTGTTGAACGCGCTGACAGATTACATAATGGTTCGGTTCGTGCTGATGAGGGAGAAAACGAGCAGGAGGCTGAGATGGTGATTGCGGTGCAGTGTTTGAGCACTTGGACGGTCGTGCATTGTTGTGCAAATAAATACACAATTGAAACGTTTTTAGCTGCATTGTGGGAACATTTATTTTGCACGATAGCCTCTCCACTTTTCAGCTGCATGTACTTGAGCATGTGAGCATTTTAACACCGTGTGCAAACTCAGCATGAACAGGAAGTGAAACAATTAAAAATGTGACAGAATCAATAAAAAGACATATATAAAAGGTTCTGGTTCTGATTATCGGCCTGCGGATTGCAGATCTTTCTACTGATGATGTGCTTCTTGTAGCTTCATTGACGTGACCTGGAGCGTGTGCTGATCAGATTTTGTAACAAACAGAAGCTGAAGAAGCAGAGTAGGATTATCTGGCACAACTTCACCAACTACCAAGGTGCATGAAGAGTGAACGGCTTAGAAGAGGTCAAAAAGCTCCAGCAACACTTTGAGCAGGAAGACCAACTTTACTAACAGATTAGACCGACCTTTTTACATTTTTGAACCTTTCTTTATATTTCGTACCCACCCTGTTTAAATGATGTTTCCAATCTGTTTCTTGATGACCCTGATGAAGGCCACTAGCCGAAACGCGTTGGTCTAATTTGATTTTGAGCTCTAATAACATGCAGAACTCTGGAAGGAGAGCCCGTAGAAAACTGTTTTATTGATTTATTTTTCATTTTTTCCAAAAGTAAAACACCAATGTGACAAAACGAGAAGACATACATAAGGCATACTATAAAAACAAAACAATCAAACAAACCAGTAACATCAAAAAAAACCAGTCCAAATTCATATGTCATGGGTATGTAAACCATCCCACTTAAAAAATAATAACACTAGTATATATATACTAGAAAACTGTTTTAAAACTCTCAGTTCACATCAATATGGGCCTGGTTCACTAAGAATGGATTACAACATTTGTGCATCATTTGCTCCCGCTATCTTCTCCGTCTCAAAGTCTAATTCACAAAGCATACTGCACACTGATGATATTCAGATGCAAACAAGCCCAGAAGTTGTCGTGCTCCGTGCAGCTCTGCGTCTGAATGTTGAGAAAAAGTTGTCTGAACATTTACTCTGCATGGGGATGAGCTCTCCTGCTGATGGAGCGTTTTTTTTTTTTTTTTCACATAAAGACAAACAGCTGGGAGGGGAGGGGAAACTTCTTCAGGATTTATTTTGATGCCAAAATGTAAAATGAGTTTCACTGTTTAGAACAAGCTCACTCTTTGAAATGGAGCAAGCAAAGGGGAACTCAAAGAACTCAACAGAAGCACACCACTCTAACTGTCTGTAGCCCAGGCCTTCATGAATTAGATGCAATTAGCAACGAGGCTAATTTGCCAAAACCGTAGTTGTTATTGAAACTTGATGTTCATTAAATGTTTTTTTATCAATACATTTGTGCATTTATTACCCGTGAATATTTAAATTACAACTCATGCACGCCTACTTCTTGCCCTTGTGTGACTTAACAACATGTAGTAAAAACGATAATTGATTTTACGTCATCTTTTGATCATTAAAGTTGATGCAAATTCAACTCTGAAGTCTTTCCTTCAGTCTGGAGGTCAAACCTTCAAACTCTGCTGCAGACCGTTTTATGACTCAAGGCATAAAGTTTAACTTACGATGAACTTTGTTATCTTTGTACAGCGCTGTAACGATACCTCTCAATACAATAAAACGTACAAATATGTACAATTCAAGTCGATGTAACAATAAAAAATATTGCAACAACCTTTTTGACCAGCAGAGGGCGCTGTCTGGCAGGAGAGAGAGAGAGAGAGAGAGAGAGAGTGGGGAACGACATGAAAAGAGCCACAGGTCAGACTCGAACCTGGGCCTTCCGCTATCGAGGACTTAATCCTCTTTACATAGGGGCACTCAATCCCCAATCCCCTGTTTATAGCTTCTCTTGTCTGATGTCAGAGGTCACAGAAAATCTGCGTCCCGACATGGCAGAAACAGATGAAGACTTTGAATGCGTCATGTCACAGAGCAGAGGAGTAGATGAAAGGTGAGCACACAGGACAAAACCCTCGTTCAAATATTGCAAGAGATGAATGAGCTCCACAAACTGCACAACCAAAGTGATGCAGCACATTAAAAAAATGCTTTTAAAAATCAGAGCATCTGCTTTTTAAAAGTCTTTGATTTTCTCGCCCTGGATGTAAGACAAAAAACAAAAAGCATATTATTTCCTACCGACTCAAAAGGGGTAACTGGGGGTTACACAGCCTCTCTTTGATGGATAATGCCTTCTGGAGCTCAGCTCAACAGTAATCTGTGTGGCAGATGCACCAGAGAGAGGCACACAAGTCATAAAAAAAAACAAGGCGCGTGCCAGAGGCCTTGTACTGAATCACTGCACTAAACAAGAAATGTATTAATAAAAAGAGAATTTGCTTGCTAGTGCAATCTGTGCAGATGAACTCAAACGAGATAAATGTGTGGCAACTGGCAATTCCTCCAAAGTGCCCTTGCAGTATTATTACTTTGGGATTTGGCTGATGATGTTCTCATGCGGACTGGTAATGAATGAACAAGTAGACGTGGAGGGTCCGGCTCAAGGACGATGACAGGCGTCACTTCCCTCCTTAAAGAACAGAACAGAGTCTTTTATTTGTTCTTGGATTGAGCTAAATGGACTCTAATCTTCTGACTACTCAAAGCTCTTTTACACCTACACATTCACACACTGATGGTAGAGGCTGCTATGGAAAGTGACCATCAGAAGTAACTAATCCCATTCATACACATTCACACACCTCTGACGAAGCAGCAGGAGCAACCTGTGGTTACACATCTGACCTTTGGCTGCTGGATCTGCAACCTCCTCCTGGTTTGGAGACGACCGACTCTTCCAACTGTGCCACAGCCACCCCATTCTTTTGCTTTAATTTTTGTTTTTTCCAACCTTTAACTAAACCACTAATCCATCATGTCAAAAGCCCGAATGACTCATATGACGGCTCAAAATATGACTCAACACGGTTCCTTAAACATTTAATTAACGGCTGCACAGCTGCCATAACATTATGTCTGTTGCTGTCGTGCGCTGGCAGCCAATCGTGAGTAAAATCACATCAACGCTCAGTGGATCTTTTGAATGGTTTGGACGGTTTGGGCTCTTTCTATTCAAATTTAAAAAAGGGAGAATATTCAAGATTAACTAACTAAGTTAACTGGATGAGAATCAAAGTTCAAACACCACAATGATAGTGTTGTACAGGTTCTATCTGATAGTCCAATTTTTGGAAACGTTTAGTTAGTTTTGCACGCCACTAGTTGTCATGTTTCTTTGTGTTTTGTTATCGTCTGGTATTAGCAAACAAAACAAAGGTACTTCTGGAGGCGTCCATGTTGCTTGTTCTACTTGTTGCCAACTCCCAACAGGACCACGGTTCACTCATTATTTCACAGAGGTAAGGGCCAAGAGTTGTGCTCCTTATTCCTGTCTCAAGTCCAGTTCTTCATAAAACTAGAGGTTTGTTATTCTGAGCCGTTTTAAATCAAGTGTTCTTGAGGAGCTCCA